>NC_091284.1:81580814-81880814 GCF_032444005.1 Ranitomeya imitator | reverse complement strand
TTGCTTGTAGCTTGAACACACCCATTGGATCAATGCTCCAACAAGGCATGAAAACAGTCATAGACTTTAGTGGAGAGGAAGTACCCTCAGCAAGGACAGGCTCTCTTACTGGCCCAAGGTTTTGGAGTTTCTTAAGCTTTCATGTTAGAACCTGTCAGGATGTTCCACACAAGTGCAGCGATCCCTTCTCACGACTGGATTCAGGCTGCTGCTCAACCAGCCCACTCCTCTCAACCTTCATGGGTTCTGCTCGGTTAGCTGCTTTTACAGGCTGAAGAGCAGATGGTCTCTGGATGGTCGTGGCCAGACGTGACAGTTTTCCACAGGTGTCACCCGTCTGGTCTGTTTTTGAAAGCTTGGGAGGAAGTCTTTGCAGAAAACTCTGAACTAGGAACATCGAGGACCTTTTGGAAGGCCACCAAGAAAGCCTGCAGGTCCAAGGTGATAGGATCCCCTGCTTCTCACAGGGGGCTGAGCCATTTCAAAGCATCTCCTCCTAGGTAGGACAATAGGAATACCACCTTGACCCGATCAGAGACAAAATGGAGTGCAAAAAATTCATAGTGCTGCATGCACTGATCCAGGAATGCACGTCAATGCTTCAGATCCCCATAGTACTTTGTTGGATCTGCTGGGACAGGTTGCACTCTGGTAGCGCAAGTCGCAGATTGAGTATGTATGGCTACAGGGACTCAACCCCCAGGGTGGCAGAAACAAGAACAGAAACAGGACAGGACCTGGCAACTCAGTAGTTGAGCACAGACTGAAAGAGGATGTTGCTTAGCCATCTTCCCATTGGTGGAGATGCCTTAAGTACCAGGTGCCTCTTAGCAATAGGCTGGGGACATATCAGGAATGCTCAAACTTGCTCTTTAAGAATATGGAAGCACAGGCACGGCTGCCTTAAGTATACAGTCAGAAAGTATGCATACAGCGAGCAGAGGAGACGTGGTTTCCTGCATACGGCAAGCAGAGGAAAGACCCGATTGCACGGCCAGGAGTGGTAAGTCGGTGTATCTGCCTGGTGGGAGATGGGAAGCCATGCAGTGATGCCGGCAGGGATGTTACAGGGAAAGTCTGTCTTCACTGAATACAGATTTGAACTCAGGCCTGAGAATTTTGATAATGGCTCATGAATTTTGGCAGAGATTGAAGCTACTTTTGCTGAAAATATAATAAATATAATTCAAAAGTTGCTTATTTTCATGTGTATTATTAATTTATGAAATAAACATTAAAAATACGGTTACATTTTAAATCTTCCAGAATCTGTGACTTTTCCTTTTCATTCTAATCGGCACTGCATTCTCTAAAACCAACAATGAAGTACACTTAGATGCCATTCTTCATGTCTAGCTACATTCAGCTCTAGAAATACCAATGATCAAGGCCCCAGGAGGACAGATATATATACTGATTCACAATTTCTTCATGGAAATTCATGTTCCAGTCCATTACATTGAATGTATGCAAAATAAACAGTTTCTTTAATTTTCTTTGCCATACATTCTTAAAATGATCCTTTTTCGAAACTGATTTTTTTTAAAACTCAGACTTTCTGTATCCATAAAAATTACTGTAAAAATGATAACTTACATTTTTAAATGTTTTTCTTATTCCAAACTATATAGTAAAAAAATTCTACAAATTGCTAAAATATTGCCTCAATATGGTAATCATTTTGATATAAATTATAATTATCCTTTACTTTTTCAGCTTAAGATTTGAAACTTGAAATTTTAGGTGTTAAAACAATAGCTTCAAGAAAAAGTAAGCAATCATTTTTTGTAAGTCCAATAAAAGCGTTAAAAAAAACGTAATTCATAGTCCCAAAAAATTTGTGTCGTAGGACTGAATTAAGTACTATCAGGCAATTAAAAGTGTAAAATTTCAGAGACGTTTACGGAACTTTTCGGAATTACAAACGATTACAAAAGCATTAATGGTAAAATGGCATGCACAGCCATGTACCAAGTATGCCATGATTAGCTGCCTGACTTTGTAGCTATGTAATAATACACAGCTGTACAAACAAACATATTTTTATAGACTTTCATTTTAGTTATTTTCAGAGAAAGGGGCAGTTAGTAAAGCATAAAAAGATTTTATATTTTCCAAAGTGGTGACTTTAAGATTGTTTAAGACTTTTTGTTTATTTAGCGTAACCATTTTTTTTACAATGGTTCTACTATGCAAGTGGTAATCTGTGCTTGCTGTCTGGCATGTGTATTGATTTATTATATTTATGTGCAGTAAATGTATTCATTTTGTCTAGACTGATTTTTTTTTTCTGCGATTCACTTTTTAAGGGTCTGAGCTTGTCTCTTTATACCGGCCTGCAACGATCTTATATTGGTTATTTTTCATCCATTTTTTTCGAATACACAGGTAGTCACTTGTCAGACAGGTGAATGCCGACGCATTTTAAGACTAAGCTAAGGAGGGAAACCAGACAGTGAAGCTAAATGGACGCAGTCAAAGCATGCCGACTCACCTTGATCAACCAGTGCATGATTTAATGTATGCCTCGGGTGCCGCTTTTAGTACCCTTGGAAAATATCAGACGTCATAAAACTGCAGTGTCAGACATGTTTTCTGCAGCAACCAGATGATGCCACAGTTTCGGTGTTTACATACTGAAGTCCCGTTTCATCAACTATGTATAAAACACTTTAAAAAAGTCTCAAAATGTTGGCGCAATGTGAAATTACACAACAAAAATTTACCACTTTTGTCTTTTTCACGCCAGTTTTAGGTAGATCCAATAAAATAGGTGAAGATGGGGAGGAGCAGGGTCAGGATGGCTTGTGGCTATACCCGCCCAACAAATTCTCGAAAAGTGGCAGTGTTTTTTATGCCAGAAATATTACTCCACTCCCTGACGGAGGTGCACGCCACTGATAAGATGCACCATATTGATGGAGTGATGTGCTCCTCTTAATTAATTTGGCACATGTTATTCCTTCAAGCGCCTTATTAAGGCTGATATACAAAACGCCAGAATTAATGAATCGGGAGTTGCGTCCTTTTGCTAAGTTGTGAAAACTCTACAAATCTACCTCAATAACTCAAAACTGAATAACTGATCAAAAAGTATTAATAATAATAATAATATTTATTTATACAGCGCCAACATATTCCGCAGCACTTTACAATAAAGCGGGGACATGTACAAACAATAAATTCAGTACAAGTTAAGACAATTTAAATGGTGACATTAGAAGTGAGGTCCCTGCTTACAATCTACAAGGAAATGGGGGGACACAATAGGTGAAAAGTGATTGTTATTTCAGGTCTGGCAATTTTAATAAATAGGGATTTTCATATAAAGCTGCATGATCCGGTCATCAGCCCGTGTGTTTAACTGCAATAGTCAAGTATCAAGTGCAGTTATCATGTGTATGGAGGGTGTGGAGGCAGATGAATAGTAGAGTGCAGATACAGAGTAATATTTGGAAGGAGGGAACAGAACAAAGTTAGTTTACTGAGTAGTTGATGTGGTAGGCTTGTTTGAAGAGATGGGTTTTTAAAGCGCGCTTGAATAGGTCGGGGCTAGGTATCAGCCTGATCATCTGGGGAAGTGCATTCCAGAGAGCTGGCGCAGCACGAGAGAAGTCTTGGAGACGGAGGTGCGAGGTTCGGATTACGGGGAATATTAGTCTTAGGTCATTTGTAGAACGGAGGGCATGTGTAGGGCGATAGACGGAGATGAGAGAGGAGATATAAGGCGGTGCAGAACTGTGGAGAGCTTTGTGGGTGAGAGAGATGAGTTTATACTGGACCCTGTAGCGAATGGGTAGCCAGTGTAATGACTGGCACAAGATGGAGGCATCGGTGAAGCGGCTGGACAGAAATATGACTCTGGCTGCAGCATTCAAGATGGATTGGAGAGGAGAAAGTTTGGTAAGAGTTGCAGTTTCTGCTGCAAAACCATAGCAAAAAAACTGTGTGTGAACACATCCTAAGCATCCAGATGGCCAGATGATTGGCCGTCCGACTTCTATGGTAACCAAATGTCAGAGTAGAACATATAGATATGTAATTTTCCTTAACAAAATAGCACTTTAAAATTGATACATTTTTACGTATCCATAATATAATGTATTTGAGTTACAAATAAACCACCATGAAATTACTATGCAATGCCACGCTTATCCAATAATAAATATTTAATGCTTTATTTACATCAATAGATTACTACATAGATAAGAAGCCATCTTGGTATAGTGCTACGCGGCTCGCATATTTCTTAATTTTGGAGGCTTGGACATGACTTTCTTTTATGGAGGCTTTGCTATATGATGGCTGTGGTAACTATACTGTGATCTTCATTACTATTGTACAGTGGGGAAAATAAGTATTTGATACCCTGCCAATTTTACAAGTTTTCCCTCCTACAAAGAATGGAGATGTCTATAATTTTTAGCGCAAGTACACTTCAAATGTCCAATTTTTAAGGACCGCAAATATTGACATACACACACCCATTGTATTCAATGGTGTATTCAATGATGGTGCACACGTCAGGTTTTTCCCACAGACATGGCCTTTTTTTTGTGCAGCACAGACAAAATGTATACGGCACATGTGCACATGGATGACACACAGATAAGATCTGTGTGTCATCCATGTGATAGATATCGGCACCTGGGAAGAAGCAGTAAAGTTCGTGCTGATTCCAGTTCCGGGTGCTGATGATAGCTCTCAGCATTGTTGCCTGGTCTCCTTGAGATTAGCGAGACCAGTCGGCAAAGATGGGAGTTATATTCAGCACTCGCTATGTACATCGTGTGTAAAATTAAGAATTAAATTTAAAAAAAATGGCATGGGCTGCGGCTTCATTTTCATAATCAGCAGAGGGAAAGCCCACTGCTGGGGGCTGATGTTAATAATCAGGGAAAGGGGACAATATCCCCAAAAGGTTTACCAGGCTACTACTAACAGCTCACAGCTGTTTGCTTAGCCTTTTACTGTTTAGCTTACGGGGGACCTCAGAAAAAAATGACATAGGGTCCCCCTACATATTCAAACTAGCAAAGGCTAAACAGAGAGCTGTGGGTTGGTATTAACAGCCTGGGAAGGGGCAATGGATATTGCCACCTCCCAGGCTACTACCATCAGCCCTCCATAAGATGCGCCAAATTTGGCAAGCCCTCAGCTGCCCCAGAAATGGTGCATCCATTCCTGATCACAGTGAGAAAATTTTCATGGCGCTAGCGGTGAGCCATGAAGCTTACCCTAGTTCATCGACCAGTGAACTGAGTGTGGGAACAGCAGGTGCTGAATACAACTCCCATTACTCTCACCTGGTCACGCTAATCTCAGGGAAACCAGGGACAATGATGAGAGTTGCCTTCAGCACCCAGCGCCATGTGCATGGACGGCACACGGATGAGACACATGGACAGCAAATGGATACACAGATGTCATACAGATGTTACATATGTACATATGGATGGCACACGGACCATGGATCTCACCAGTACTGTTTTTTACAGTACATGAATCACCCGTACGTGTGAAGAAGGCTGTAGAATGATTGTGTAGTGAGGGGAAGGAAGTGCTGAGAAGTGAGAACCCCCATTTTAGGTACTGGTGGGGTTCCATCGATCAGACATTTATCACCTATCATATGGGTAGGTGATAAATATAAAAAGTGGGAAAACCCTCTTAAAGAGAAATAAAATTAACAAAGATACTCTTATCTCATACAATTGTGGCAAATCCATAGAAAATTCCATAAATGTCAAAAAGATGTGGGTCCCACTATTAGGATTCACATCTATCTGAAGAATGAGGCCCTGACACACGCCACTGTTAGTTGAGAGGTTGCTGAAGTCCATTTACGGTATAGCGTGGATATGACATAAGCATATGAGATAATAATAATATAATAATAATTTTTATTTATATAGCGCCAACATATTCCGCAGCGCTTTACAAATTATAGAGGGGACTTGTACAGACGATAGACATTACAGCATAACAGAAATCACAGTTCAAAACAGATACCAGGAGGAGTGAGGGCCCTGCTCGCAAGCTTACAAACTATGGGGAAAAGGGGAGACACGAGAGGTGGATGGTAACAATTTCTTGTTGGGATGGGATAATTACCTCTTTTATGAACAACATCTTTTATGTGGAAGCGACACACTGTACACAATCAGCACTTCACAAATTGCAAAATAGTGTTCATTTAGGACCTTAGTATAAACCATGAAAAAAACATTAGAGTTGCACTGAATGTTGTAGTGAGAAAAGTACTGTACTCCAAGTGTACCCTGAATAGCAGAGGCGGTAACTTTCCCTGTTAATGAATAATGCGCTGTCTAAACCCCTGACAAACAAGACTGTGCATATGTAATAGCCAGGCATAGTGTCCAGTGCAAGTATTCGCTGAAATTGAATTGTTTGTATGTTTTCTCAGTAAACCTCTAAGAAAGCATATTTATTCTGCTGGTAAACTAGCAATCCAATGAAAATAACCAAGTCCAGATGGGAAAACATCACCGATGTCACAAACTACTGCAGAGTGTGGTCAATGTGTCCTGAAAGCTAAACAAATGGCATCAATCACCCAGAAGGAAAATGTAAATGAGCAGAAAGTCAGAAAAGCCTGATGGTTTATTATTCAATGGGTCTATTGACAAGAGACTGTAAACCTTGACCAGCAATGCTTTTCTTCACTGTCATTCAGTTACTTACTGAAAAGTCTACTGGCAGTATATAATGTACTGTGTATTGGGGACACACCTAGTGCACTGGTTTAGGGCATAGATTTATCTCCTGGTTCTCGTCACCTCAAATAAGCCAGATGGACTTTTTAGATCATCTTAGACTTTATTGCGCCCACAACTTCTGTATCCCTTATAATTGCACTTTATGTTATTTATTAATGTGTCTCCGTCATAGCAAATGGATAGAAAAAATATACTCAAAGGTTCACAAATATGTTAAATGTTCTTTTCAAGATTGTAAGATATCTCCATATAGGATGTCTCAGTAATTATACTGTATTGTCAGCAATCAGGGAGTTATCCCCTATCTAAAGATGATGACTGATTGCTGGGGGTACAATTGCAGGCAGGGACGTCCAACAAGCCCAAGAATGAGGCTTTGAGGAGCACCAAACCTCCCCACCACTCATTGTCTATGGGACTGATGGAGATAGTCAAGTACAATGTTAAACAAGGAAGGAAGTGAAGATCGGCCTGCTTACCCTTTTTTCCATTCTCAGGATCACTGGGGGGTCCAACTGCTGGGAACAGTAAGTTATCCCCTGTCCTTCGAATAGGGAAAATCTTTAAATCTTTGGAAAGCCACTGCAGTTGTCTCCAATCACCAATTTCATTTTAAAAGTGACAATGGTCTGGATTCATCAATTTTTGCCAGAATTCTGGTGTAAAATTGTATAGCATGTTGCAAAATTTTTTATGAGTTCCTACTTATACAAAGATTTACCAACTCTTGATAGCTTTATGCCAACCTCCACCAGCGTTTTGAAAAGCAAAGTTTATTCATGAGGGGGAATTATCGAAAGTCATCAAAATTTACACCACAACAGTAGTATAAATTATTATTATTACTATTATTATTGTTTATTATTATAGCGCCATTTATTCCATGGCACTTTACAAGTGAATACATAATAAAAACAAGTACAGTAATCTTAAACAATACAAGTCACAACTGGTACAGTAGGAGAGAGGACCCTGCCCGCGAGGACTCACAATCTACAAAGGATGGGTGAGGATACAATAGGCGAGGGCAGAGCTGGTCATGCACTGATTTGGTGGATCGGTGGTTACCGCAGGCTGTAGGCTTATTGGAAGAGGTAGGTCTTCAGGCTCCTTTTGAAAGTTTCCACAGTAGGTGAGAGTCTGATTTGTTGAGGTAGAGAGTTTCAGAGTAGGGGGTATGCGCGTGAGAAATTCTTGTATGACAAAAATGTACTCCATCACCAAGGTCAGTAAACTACATGTCTACATTTCTAGTGGTGGTGCAAAGCAGCAAAAATGTATTAATGAATTTGGTACATCTCACTCTGGTGCACCTTCACTAATGTAAAATGTCCAACGCAAGCATATTTAAAACCCTGTAAAGTTCCATTCACTAAAGTTGTATACTGCCTCTATTGGACAAACAATTAGTAGATTTGGTTTTCAGTACCATCTCTATGCTAGTGACACCCAATTATACACCTCTACTCTTGACATCATGCCTGCATTATTACAAAACACCAGTGATTGTCTTACCGCTGTCTCCAATATCATCTCCTCTCTCTTTCTGAAACTGAAACTGTCAAAATCTGAATTTCTTGTGTTTCCGCCCTCTACCTGTGCCCGAAATTGGCATTTCTCTGTGTGGTTCTACCATTACTCCCCAGCAGCACACCCCCTGTCTTGGGGTCATACTTGATTCTGAGCTTTCATTCACCTCCCACATCCGATCACTGGATCGCTCTTGTTATCTTCACCTCAGAAACATTTCTAGAATTCGACCTTTTCTTACTTTCGACTCTGCAAAAACTTACTGTTGCTCTTATTCATTCTCATCTGGACTATTGTAGCTCTCTACTAATCGGCCTCCCTCTTACCAAACTCTCCCCTCTCCAATCTGTCTTGAATGCTGCAGCCAGGATCATATTCCTCACCAACCATTACTCCAATGCCTCTACTTTGTGCCAGTCATTGCATTGGTTACCCATCCACTCCAGAATTCAATATAAACTTTACACTCTCACCCGCAAAGCGCTCCATGGCTCAGCACCACCCTACATATCCTCCCTGGTCTCAGTCTACCACCCTACCCGTGCCCTCCATTCTGCTAATGACCTAAGGTTAACATCCTCAGTAATCAGAACCTCCCACTCCCGTCTCCAAGACTTCTCGCGTGCTCCAATTCTTTGGAATACAATATAATTCTATTAATCCCCAATACCCACAGTTTTAAGCAAGCCCTAAAAACACATTTCGTCAGACTGGCCTACCGCCTCAACACATTTATTTAACTATCCCTGTGTTGCTCATTCAAATTTTTTCATAACCAGGACCCTCGTATCATGTTCTCACACGCTTTATGCATTTAATTGCCCTCTGTGTCTGTACATTTACACATTCTGGCTGATAACTGGTTCATACAGCATTACATGAACACCCAATTATGGCTGGTCAGAACAATGTAGGCAATTGTTACCATCCACCTTTCGTGTCTCCCCTATCTTCTCATAGATTGTAAGCTTGTAAGCAGGGCCCTCACTCCTCTTGGTATCTGTTGTTTATGTGATTATTGTTATGTTGTAATGTCTTTTATTGTCTGTACAAGTCCCCTCTTAAATGTAAAGTACTGTGGAATATGTTAACCCTATAGAAATAAAATTCCTCTTATTATTATTATGGGATTCCTTAAAATATTCTTCTGTTCTTATCTCTCCTTTTCGCCCACTAGCAGCCCTATAGGGTAACATTCAATTCCTTCCAAGCAAAGAATCCCCTCTAGGGTCACTAGGTTTCATTGCTATTTTAACATAGACAAGAGTCATTCCTTTCCTCATTCTTCAGAAAAAAATTAATCTCCCCATCAATGAAGTGTTCTGATACCTGCAGCCTAAACCTGAACTAGACCTCATGGAAGTGAAGAAATGGATCTCCTGGTAAATGGTCAATGAGAAACTATCAGCCATAATATCTGACAAAGTAGATAAATTTAAAAAAATCTGATCACCCTGGGCAGAGCAGAGTAGCCACATTCACTTTGCTATACCACCCCTGCTCCTATATATAGTGTCCACTTCTTCTAAACAATCTATTAAGTTGAATGTATCTACCTCTTGGGAACTCTTCCATCTCCTCCCTCCCCCTCTTCACTCCCTTCCCATCATCTATCCCTCTTTATGATCTTCTTTTGGATTGATTGTAATCAAAACTTTGTACTTTTGTCATTTTGAGATGCTACTCCTTTGTTTGTTCCTAAAACTTTCCATAAAAATGAATGCTGTAAAAAAAAAGACTAGTGTACAAAATACCAGTGTTGATCATTCAACGCCAATATGTAGAAATATTTATTTTTTAGACTTACTTATTTTTTTATTTCTATGACTAAGATTAGAAAATCTGTTCGTGTAGCAGGGTCCTAAGGTTACGACCGTCCTTAGGGTAGTAAGGTCTCTTAGTGCCATTATGAACGCTCCATGTGTGTTATGTCAACATGAGATCCACCAAAGGGACATTATTTCAGTGCCATTTTTAAGAGCCAATCTTTACACCAGTCCTTCATTGTAACTACTTTGGGTTTGGGATCCTCTATTACCTTCATAGACATGAAAATAAGTTGCCCAAATACAGTTATGGATATTTGCCCAACCAGGTAGTTTTAGCCAGCCAGAGTGCAGAAATTTGCACAGGGACATCAAGGCAAATGTAAAGAATCCCGAGAAAAATGTCAAGCAGCTAGAGAATGATGAAGGAGCTGGATACATTAACTTTAATGAAAGCAGCACCTTCCTCTGCGATCACAGCTGTGATTACAGAGCAATTTACTTTACAGTCATTAAAGTAAGGAGCACACATTACAGAAAATTGAGAAGACCCCAGAACAAAACAACTATCAAATTAACCAGTGGAGAAACAAACACGATCCATTAAAACTTGTTCCTTATAGAAGTTGGAAACCATCACCTATTCTACTGCTGAGGCCGGAGTCACACTACTGTAGAATACGGCTGAGTGCTATGCGAGAAAACATTACATAGTGTAACGCCCAAGAGACCGGGGTACCCAGCACCGGACCAATGGGGTCTGTCTCTTGAGGGGGGTGTCACGGGTGGCTTGACCCGGTGCTGTGGCCTCAGGCAATGCACAGTGTAAAGGGTATCGTGAGGGAACAGGCACTTACTTGATCAGCAGCAGGTTCTCCCAGCGGTGATGATCCCAATCCTGGATAGATGGCTATTGTCCAAATGAAAGACTGAGGCACTGAAACGTTTAACCAGTTTACTTTAACAAAAAAGGATTTACAACCAGTCCTGTCACCGGAGTCTGTATGGGAACTCTGAGTTACTTTGACCCTGCCGGGGTCTTCGCCTCTTATTGTACGCAATATCTGTGTAGCCCTGCTGCTGTATGTGAACTGGCTGCCGGCCTAATCTGTCCCCTCCGGGTCCTGGTTTGACAGGCAACCCGAGTCCTTTTATCGGCTTACCCCCTCCAGGAGTACCGCTGAACTCTGTGTCTGTTGCTGCGTCCGACCCTAGTGAAGCTGATATCACCTCACGTTTTTCCGGTTGCTGTATTATATGTAATGAATACAGCCACGGATCCGGTATCCGTCTTTGCGCCTGTTCTGGGTAGTGATTAATGCTACCCGGTTCTCACAATGTCCTTTTTCTCTATCCCTCTTCTCCTCAGGCCGGTGATTTAGGCCTGGTAACATTCACAGGGCTGTTAGAGATTCAACTGTATGACCTCTCACTTTCAGCTCCTTGGCCCAACTGCCAGTTCTTCTCTCAGACCAGAATGGATCAAGGGGAGTCTCTGGAGCTCCCCCTTCTGGCCGGAGGTGGTAGTGCAGTCTTGCTATTTTAGTATTTGCATTTACTGTCAGTAACTATTTTTGTGGCAAATACCCCTAGGGGTGCCACATTCCCCCTTAGTTAAGAACAGTACTCCGGGACTGTGGGACAATAACATTTTGAAATAACAATTAATATGTACAGAGTCTTAAAAATGAAAAGTTACAAAAACCACTCGAGGAAACAAAAATATAGTTCTGTAAAAAGTCACTTCAAATAGCGTCCATTAATACAGTTCTACCCTTGAAGGTACTCAATATAAAGTCTAAAGAAAGTTCAAAAAGAGCGAGGAGCAAAGTTCAAAAAGCAGTCTTTCCGGAGCTTTGATTTAGTGCCTCCGGGCTGATAAAAAGTTCAAGAATATGCAAGAAGTTCATACAGACAAGTCTCTGTAGGCACTGGGCTTAAACGTTGCAGACTGATAACAATGACTATACTACATTTTCTGTTTAACTATATACGGCATAACATATATACAATTCACATTATGAGCTTTATAGTTGGTAATCTGCATACCTGGCCGGTAATTGACCCTGGGTACTACGCTGTGATCTACGTAATAGCGGTGTCTCTTCATGTGGTGTACTACTGTCTACTGCGGATGTAGTATCTGCCCGCTCTGCTAAAGATAATTCCACGACTATGGAGTTGGCAAGTCCACCGTGAATGGGATTACTCTGACCAGGAATCTGTTCTTCCTGGCCTGGAACCTCCTGTAGTACGGGGTCAGCCTCTTCCTGTCTTGGGACTTCTGGTATTGGGTTTGGTGTTGGGTAAAAGGCCACCATGGGAACCACTACTGCACCATGGTATGTTAGTAGGGTTTTGGGAAAGTCTCCTATACAGGTGTGATACACTTCCTCTTCTTTTTCCTTTACTGGTTGAACCTGTATGGGTTGAATAACTTCTGGTTCTGGCTGGACAACGTCTGGCTCTTTCAATGCTTCCGGACATAATTTAAGATTGTCTCTTGACACTAGTACAGATGTTAAGCCTCCGTTTTTGCTAATGAGACACATTTTAGGATTATCCACTCTTGTTGGTAAAACTGTGTAGGGTACGGCTTCCCACTGATTGTCCAGTTTATTGGTTCGACGATTTCTCTTGAGCACTTGGTCACCCGGTCTTAATGGGGTCGCTAGAGCATTCTGGTTGAAAGTTCGCTCTTGTCTTTCTCTAGTTTGCTGAAGGCTTCTTTCCACACTCTCTTGCACTTGGCGATACTGCTTTTGCCGTATGATATCCCAATTGGAGTCTTGGACTTCTGCGTCTGGTTTCAGAATTCCCATTTCTAGATCGATTGGTAATTGGCCGGGTCTTGCACGCATAAGGTAAGCTGGGGTGCAATTGGTGGAACTCACCGGGACATGATTATACAGATCCACCAAGTCAGGCAATTTCTCTGGCCATTGATTCCTTTCTGCCTCAGGTAAAGTCTTTAGTAGTTCTATTACAATATGGTTCATCTTCTCGCATAAGCCGTTTGTTTGTGGATGATAGGCCGTCGTCCGGATCTTTTTGCAACCATACATATTACAGAATTCTCTGAAGATCTCTGATTCAAAGGCTGTACCTTGGTCGGTGAGAACCTGTTCCGGATATCCATGGGGTCTACAAAAGTACGTTTGGAACGCTTTGGCTGCTGTTTTTGCTGTCAGATCTTTTACGGGTACTACTACCAAGAAGCGTGAATAATGGTCCACGATGGTCAAGGCATAGACATAGCCAGACCGGCTTGGTGTCAACTTCACGTGGTCCATGGCTACAAGTTCAAGTGGTTGTTTGGTGATTATGGGCTGCAGTGGTGCTCTTTGGTTCTTTTGATCGTTTCTTCTGAGGTTGCACGGGCCACAATTTCTGCACCACTGTTCGATTGATTTTCTCATCCCGACCCAATAAAATCTTTCTCTTAGAAGTACTTCTAACTTTTTCCAACCGAAGTGACCAGCACCATTATGGTAAGCTTCGAGGACCATCTTGACATCTTGTTTAGGCACGATAATCTGCCAAACCAATTCATGTGTTTTCGGATTGGTGTACCTTCTACAGAGCTTCCCTTGATACAGGAACATTTTGCCTCTCTCTTTCCAGAGTTGATGCGTCTCTTCTGGGGCATCCTCATCGGGATATGCACTTTGCTCAGTTAACAATTCCTTCACCAACTTGTGTGCTGCCCCATAGATTAACACTGGGCCTAGTGCAATTGTGGCACCCCTAGGGGTATTTGCCACAAAAATAGTTACTGACAGTAAATGCAAATACTAAAATAGCAAGACTGCACTACCACCTCCGGCCAGAAGGGGGAGCTCCAGAGACTCCCCTTGATCCATTCTGGTCTGAGAGAAGAACTGGCAGTTGGGCCAAGGAGCTGAAAGTGAGAGGTCATACAGTTGAATCTCTAACAGCCCTGTGAATGTTACCAGGCCTAAATCACCGGCCTGAGGAGAAGAGGGATAGAGAAAAAGGACATTGTGAGAACCGGGTAGCATTAATCACTACCCAGAACAGGCGCAAAGACGGATACCGGATCCGTGGCTGTATTCATTACATATAATACAGCAACCGGAAAAACGTGAGGTGATATCAGCTTCACTAGGGTCGGACGCAGCAACAGACACAGAGTTCAGCGGTACTCCTGGAGGGGGTAAGCCGATAAAAGGACTCGGGTTGCCTGTCAAACCAGGACCCGGAGGGGACAGATTAGGCCGGCAGCCAGTTCACATACAGCAGCAGGGCTACACAGATATTGCGTACAATAAGAGGCGAAGACCCCGGCAGGGTCAAAGTAACTCAGAGTTCCCATACAGACTCCGGTGACAGGACTGGTTGTAAATCCTTTTTTGTTAAAGTAAACTGGTTAAACGTTTCAGTGCCTCAGTCTTTCATTTGGACAATAGCCATCTATCCAGGATTGGGATCATCACCGCTGGGAGAACCTGCTGCTGATCAAGTAAGTGCCTGTTCCCTCACGATACCCTTTACACTGTGCATTGCCTGAGGCCACAGCACCGGGTCAAGCCACCCGTGACACCCCCCTCAAGAGACAGACCCCATTGGTCCGGTGCTGGGTACCCCGGTCTCTTGGGCGTTACAATTGGAGTCACGAACAGGATCTAGCCAGCCCGTATACCGGGTATTGTGTGCTGTGATTGGAGCCCAAAACTGTGAAAACTTGGATGAAAAATCTTGAAAATTGACTTTATTAAAGAAAAATCCATTCTCCATTGAAAACTATTGAAAGTGACTTTTCCCCATTGGTTATAAAGGAGTAAAGATGGCCGCCATCACCTCATAACCGTTAGGCACGGGACTGTTAATTGGGCTACGCCATCACCTGAGCCCCAGTCTAACTGAAAAACTTCAGAATCCGCCATTACAGAGCGCGGTGGGTGGGAGCAGCAGGGGGCGTGTCATTGTGGGCGGCACCAAGCTGAGCGCTCTGACATCAGAGCAAGGGGAAAATTGATCCTGCTGCACAGCGGAACATAGTAACATAGTAACATAGTAACATAGTAACATAGTTAGTAAGGCCGAAAAAAGACATTTGTCCATCCAGTTCAGCCTATATTCCATCATAATAAATCCCCAGATCTACGTCCTTCTACAGAACCTAATAATTGTATGATACAATATTGTTCTGCTCCAGGAAGACATCCAGGCCTCTCTTGAACCCCTCGACTGAGTTCGCCATCACCACCTCCTCAGGCAAGCAATTCCAGATTCTCACTGCCCTAACAGTAAACAATCCTCTTCTATGTTGGTGGAAAAACCTTCTCTCCTCCAGACGCAAAGAATGCCCCCTTGTGCCCGTCACCTTCCTTGGTATAAACAGATCCTCAGCGAGATATTTGTATTGTCCCCTTATATACTTATACATGGTTATTAGATCGCCCCTCAGTCGTCTTTTTTCTAGACTAAATAATCCTAATTTCGCTAATCTATCTGGCTATTGTAGTTCTCCCATCCCCTTTATTAATTTTGTTGCCCTCCTTTGTACTCTCTCTAGTTCCATTATATCCTTCCTGAGCACCGGTGCCCAAAACTGGACACAGTACTCCATGTGCGGTCTAACTAGGGATTTGTAGAGGCAGTATAATGCTCTCATCATGTGTATCCAGACCTCTTTTAATGCACCCCATGATCCTGTTTGCCTTGGCAGCTGCTGCCTGGCACTGGCTGCTCCAGGTAAGTTTATCATTAACTAGGATCCCCAAGTCCTTCTCCCTGTCAGATTTACCCAGTGGTTTCCCGTTCAGTGTGTAATGGTGATATTGATTCCTTCTTCCCATGTGTATAACCTTACATTTATCATTGTTAAACCTCATCTGCCACCTTTCAGCCCAAGTTTCCAACTTATCCAGATCCATCTGTAGCAGAATACTATCTTCTCTTGTATTAACTGCTTTACATAGTTTTGTATCATCTGCAAATATCGATATTTTACTGTGTAAACCTTCTACCAGATCATTAATGAATATGTTGAAGAGAACAGGTCCCAATACTGACCCCTGCGGTACCCCACTGGTCACAGCGACCCAGTTAGAGACTATACCATTTATAACCACCCTCTGCTTTCTATCACTAAGCCAGTTACTAACCCATTTACACACATTTTCCCCCAGACCAAGCATTCTCATTTTGTGTACCAACCTCTTGTGCGGCACGGTATCAAACGCTTTGGAAAAATCGAGATATACCACGTCCAAAGACTCACCGTGGTCCAGCCTATAGCTTACCTCTTCATAAAAACTGATTAGATTGGTTTGACAGGAGCGATTTCTCATAAACCCATGCTGATATGGAGTTAAACAGTTATTCTCATTGAGATAATCCAGAATAACATCCCTCAGAATCTGGCCTTTATGGAAGAGTGGCAAGAAGAAAGCCATTTCTCAAAGATATCCATAAAAAGTGTAATTTACAGTTTGCAAAAACCCACCTGGGAGGCACACCAAACATGTGGAATAAAGTGCTCTGGTCAGATGAAACCAAAATCAAATTTTTTCACAACAATGCCAAATGATATGTTTGGCGTAAAGGTAACGCAGCTCATCACTCTGAACACACCATCCCCACTGTCAAACATGGTGGTGGCAGCATCATGGTTTGGGCCTGCTTTTCTTCAGCAGGGACATGGAAGATGGTTAAAATTGATCGGAAGATGGATGGAGCCAAATACAGGACCATTCTTGAAGAAAACCTGTTGGAGTCTGCAAAAGACCAGAGATTGAGACGGAGATTTGCCTTCCAACAAGACAATGATCTCAAACATAGAGCAAAATCTAAAATGGAATGGTTCACAAATAAACGTATGCAGGTATTAGAATGGCCAAGTCAAAGTCCAGACCTCAATTCAATCGAGAATCTGCTGAAAATTGCTGTTCACAAACGATCACCATCAAACCGCACTGAGCTTGAGCTGTTTGCCAAGGAAGACTGGGCAAGAATTTCAGTCTCTCGATGTTCAAAATTGATAGAGACATACCCCAAGCGACTTGCAGCTGTAATCACAGCAAAAGGTGGCGCAACAAAGTATTAAGTTAAAGGGGCCGAATAATATTGCACGCCCCACTTTTCAGTTTTTAAATTTCCACAAAAATGTATTTGGTATTATTATCTTCATTTAATTTGTCTTAAATGAAAAAACACAAAAGAGAATGAAGCAAAAAGCAAAACATTGATCATTTCACACAAAACTCCAAAAATGGGCCAGACAAAGGTATTGGCACCCTCAGCCTAATACTTGGTTGCACAACCTTTAGCCAAAATAACTGCGACCAGCGGCTTCTGGTAACCATCAATGAGTTTCTTACAATGCTCTGCTGGAATTGTAGACCATTCTTCTTTGGTAAACTGCTCCAGGTCCCTGATATTTGAAGGGTGCCTTCTCCAAACTGCCATTTTTAGATCTCTCCACAGGTGTTCTATGGGATTCAGGTCTGCACTCATTGCTGGCCACCTTAGAAGTCTCCAGTGCTTTCTCTCAAACCATTTTCTAGTGCTTTTTGAAGTGTGTTTTGGGTCACTGTCCTGCTGGAAGACCCATGACCTCTGAGGGAGACCCAGCTTTCTCACACTGGGCCCTACATTATGCTTCAAAATTAGTTGGTAGTCTTCAGACTTCATAATGCCATGCACACGGTCAAGCAGTCCAGTGCCAGAGGCAGCAAAGCAACCCTAAAACATCAAGGAACCTCCGCCATGTTTGACTGTAGGGAACGTGTTCTTTTCTTTGAATGCCTTTTTTTCTCCTGTATACTCTATGTTGATGCCTTTGCCCAAAAAGCTCTACTTTTGTCTCATCTGACCAGAGAACATTCTTCCAAAATGTTTTAGGCTTTTTTATTTAAGTTTTGGGAAACTCCAGCCTGGCTTTTTATGTCTCAGGGTAAGAAGTGGGGTCTTCCTGGGTCTCCTACCAAACAGTCCCTTTTCATTCAGATGCCGACGGATAGCACGGGTTGACACTGTTGTACCCTTGGACTGCAGGGCAGCTTGAACTTGTTTGGATGTTAGTCTAGGTTCTTTATCCAACATCCGCACAATCTTGCGTCGAAATCTCTTGTCAATTTTTCTTTTCCATCCACATCTAGGGAGGTTAGCCACAGTGCCATGGGCTGTAAACTTCTTGATGACACTGAGCACGGTAGACACACGAACATTCAGGTCTTTGGAGATGGACTTGTAGCATTGAGATTCCTCATGCTTCTTCACAATTTGGTTTCTCAAGTCCTCAGACAGTTCTTTGGTCTTCTTTCTTTTCTCCATGCTCAATGTGGTACACACAAGGACACAGGACAGAGGTTGAGTCAACAACTTTAATCCATGTCAACTGGCTGCAAGTGTGATTTAGTTATTGTCAACACCTGCTAGGTGCCACAGGTAAGTTACAGGTGCTGTTAATTACACAAATTAGAGAAGCATCACATGATTTTTGGAACAGTGCCAATACTTTTGTCCACCCCCTTTTTTATGTTTGGTGTGGAATAATATCCAATTTGGCTTTAGGACAATTCTTTTTGTGTTTTTTCATTTAAGACAAATTAAATGAAGATAATAATACCAAATAATTTGTGTTTGCGATCATTTTCAGGAAGAAACTGAGTATTATCTGACAGAATTGCCGGGGTGTCAATACTTTTGGTCATGACTGCAGTTGTCAGTGACTCACACATATACAGTGGGTACAGAGAGTATTCAGAGGCCTTTAAATTTTTCACTCTTTGTTTCATTGCAGCCATTTGGTAAATTCAAAAAAGTTCATTTTTAGGGGTCCTTAGGGGTATTATTTGGCAGGCAGGCTTTTCCTTGGTCTCCATTGACGTGGAAAGCCTGTATACAAGAATCCCCCAAGATTTGGGTGTTGCAGCTTTGGGGAAAATTTTGGGGTCATTAAAAAGAAGTGATGGTTTTGTCAACTTTGCATGTGAGGGCATAGATTTCATTTTAAGACATGATGTGTTCAAATTCATGGATTCCTGGTTTTTGCAGTGCCTCGGGACCGGGATGGGAACTCCGGTGGCGTGCACTTTTGCTAACCTTTTTCTGGCTTTGTTGGAGGAGGATTATGTGTACAATATTGGAAATAATTTTTGAGGCACATCAGACTTTATGTTCGCTATGTGGACGACATTTTCATGATATGGAACGGGCCTCGTGAATCATTTAATGATTTTGTCCAGTATCTCAATGAGTCTAATCGAATGAATATGTCATTGACATCGAGATATGGAGACCTTGATTTTGATTTTTTAGACGTACAAATTAACATTGTGGATGGTGGGATCTGTACCAGAGTGTTTCGAAAACCGTCTGCTACGAATTCTGTTCTACATTTTGATAGTTTCCATCCGGCTCTTGTAAAACGCTCCCTCCCTTATAGCCAATTATTAAGATTGAAAAGGATTAATAATACTCAGGAGAGCTGCACTCAGCAGGCAGAAGAGTTGTGCGACAGGTTCCATTGTAGGGGTTATCCCAATGAACTTTTGAATGAGGCTAACAATAGGGTTAATCAGGCAAGAGACAATAATGGTGGTTCTGCCCACAAACGCGATAAAAGATTTGTTTTTTGTTTTAAATTCGGCCCTATGGACGGTATCATACGGTGTGCTATTTGCAGGAATTGGCACATTGTAGAATGTGATAAAGATATTGCGGAGGTGGCAGCAAGGGGTCCCATTATTTCTAATAGATGCAGCACCACTCTGGGTGACATAATAGTGAAAAAACGGATGATGAAGCAACAAGGTAATTGGTTAAGTAAAAGTGTTCCTCAGGGTAATTTTAAGTGTGGACATTGTCCTTTTTGTAATTACCATGATGTAAATCAAACACTGCACATTGGAGGTGTGTCTTATACGGTCAAAGATTTCATCACGTCCAAAACGACACATGTGGTTTATGTGATTTTATGTTGTTGTAAGTCCTTCTATATTGGCAAGACCATTCGCCCCCTCTATGTGAGGTTTGGAGAGCACTACAACTTGATTGGTTCAGGCAAGGGGGTTCCACTCTTGATTAAACATGTTAGGGAATTCCATGGAGGAAACCCAGAGGTGCTTTCTTATGCTGGCATAGAAAGGGTGTCTCTTTCAGTGCAAGGAGGAGATCTGCACAAGCTTTTACTAAAAAGAGAGGCCATATGGATCATGCGCACTCGAACGCAAGAATCCGCTGGTTTGAAAGATTGGATATGTCCATTTTCCTGTAATAATCCGGTATTATTGTGGTTTTGTTTTGTTTTCATTTGTTTTCTAAATGCATTTTAATTGTTATGTACAGCTGCTGCACATGTGTTCAAGCACCGGGGGGTGGGGTTTAGCTGCCTCCCTCTGTTAAGAGGTGATGTTGGTCTCACTCATCTATGTGACCAGTAGAAGCGCCACTGAAGTCAAATGGCTGTTGTCCATTCAACTCCTGCTCCCATCCTCCCAATGCCGATGTTTTAAAATATTGGAATAAAGACTTTTTTTAACCGGTGATTGCCATCCGTTTCTTTCAATTTTTGTATCAAAAAGTTCATTTTTTTCTCATTAAAGGGAACCTACATCCCTAAAATTGAAGGTGAGCTAAGCCCACCGGTATCAGGGGCTTATCTAGAGCATTCTGTAATGCTGTAAATAAGCCCCCGATGTATCCTAAAAGATGAGAAAAAGAGGTTAGATTATACTCACCTGGGTGGCGGTCCGATCAGATGGGCGTCCCATCTTCATAGGATGACGTCCTCTTCTTGTCTTCACGCTGTAGCTCCAGAGCAAAGTACTGCAGTGCGCAGGTGCCGGGCCTCTCTGACCTTTCTCGGCGTCTGCGTCAACAGGGCAGACAAAGTGCACCTGCTCGAGAGCCACAGCATGAAGACAAGAAGAGGACATCATCATAAGAAGATGGGAGGCACTGGACCGGACTGAGACGCCCATCGGACTGGACTGCCCCTGGGTGAGTATAATCTATCCTCTTTTTCTCATCTTTCAGGATACATCGGGGGCTTATCTACAGCATTACAGAATGCTGTAGATAAGCCCCTGATGCCGGTGGGCTTAGCTCACCTTCAATTTTGGGGGTGACAGGTTCCCTTTAATGTACACTCTGCACCCCATCTTGACAAAAAACAGAAATGTAGAAATGTTTGCAAATTTATTAAAAAAGAAAAACTGAAATATCACATGGTCATAAGTATTCAGACCCTTTGCTCAGTATTGAGTAGAAGCCCCCTTTTGAGCTAGTACAGCCATAAGGCTTCTTGTGAATGATGCAACAAGTTTTTCACACCTGGATTTGGGGCTCCTCTGCCATTCTTTCTTGTAGATCCTTTCCAGTTCCATCAGGTTGGATGGTGAACGTTGGTGGACAGCCATTTTCAGGTCTCTCCAGAGATGCTCAATTGGGTTTAGGTAAGGGCTCTGGCTGGGTCAGTCAAGAATGGTCACAGAGTTGTTCTGAAGCCACTCCTTTGTTATTTTAGCTATTGTTATTTTAGCTGTGTGCTTAGGGTTAATGGCTTGTTGGATGTTGAACCATCGGCCAAGTCTGAGGTCCAGAGCACTCTGGAAGAGGTTTTCATCCAGGATATCTCTGTATTTGGCTGCATTCATGTTTCCTTCAGTGGCAACCATTCATCCTGTCCCTGTAGCTGAAAAAGACCCCTATAGCAAGATGCTGCTTCCACCATGTTTCACTGTTGGGATTGTATTGGGTAGCTGATGAGCAGTGCCTAGTTTTCTCCACAAATACCACTTAGAGTTATCATCAAAAAGGTCTATCTTCATCTCATCAGACCAGAGAATCTTATTTCTCATAGTCTGGGAGTCCTTCATGTTTTTTTTTAGCAAACTCTATGCGGGCTTTCATGTGTCTTGCACTGAGGAGAGGCTTCTGTTGGGCCACTCTGCCATAAAGGCCTGACTGGTGGAGGGCTGCAATGATAGTTGACTTTGTGGAACTTTCTCCAATCTTCCTACTGCATCTCTGGAGCTCAGCTCAGCCACAGTGATCTTGAGGTTCTTCTTAACCTCTCTCACCAAGGCTCTTCTCCCACAATTGCTCAGTTTGGCTGGATAGCCAGGTCTAGGAAGACTGCTGGTGGTTCCAAACTTCTTCCATTTAAAGATTATGGAGCCCACTGTGCTCTTAGGAACCTTGAGTACTGTACTTTTGTAACCTTGGCCAGATCTGTGCATTGCCATAATTCTGTCTCTGAGCTCCTTGACCAGTTCCTTTGACCTCATGATTCTCATTTGGTCTGACATAAACTTTTTTGAATTTACCAAATGGCTGCAATAAAACAAAGCATGAAAAATGTAAAGGGTCTGAATACTTTCCGTACCCATTGTAGCTGTATGAAGAGAATAGAGATGAGTGTTAAATTCTGCCATGAATAACTGCAAGGTACTTTGAAAAATGTACGTAGAATAAATGTACATAAATGCTTAGGGTGTAGATATAAAAGTGACACATGCATGACAAAAATTACTCTCATCATCAGAAACAAAAGTTTTTTCTTTTTTTTTGATTAAAAATTATAGTAAAAAGATTAAAAATTAAAATTAATTTGTGTGGGATACAGACTTGTCTAGTAATGTCCATTAACAGGCATATAAATGATCCACAGGACGAACCGATAGGAGGGACCTCTAAAAATAATGACAGACAAAGAATATGCCCTTTATCACAGGGATAGTCCGTAGCTATTTAGCAAATGGCCTGAAAATCGTCATGGATATATATCTTTTAAAAAGTTAGTGAAAATCTATACTCCATCCATATTTTACGCATAAGCCCACAGAGGGAAAAGCACATCTGTGGCTAAGGCCAAAAATGCTGTGTTTGGTCCCTTGTCCAGGGAAGGCTCTGTTCCATCCATGATGTGTTCATGGCCCGGAACAGGAAAACCATCATCCACCACCAAGGTAAGGCTGGAAATAGCAGAAGCTCCAATACATAGTACACTATCTGAATGAGAGAAGGATAAAATTAAAACACGAAAGCATGACAAATAAAAACTACTCCCTAAGGAAAAAACCTACCCCTTACCCTAAAAAGATGCCTCAATAAGAAGGACCGAGTGAAGGGTTAGGGGAGCCATAGGAATGCAGCAAAACACAGGTTTTCATTAAGACCTGTCATGGTGCCAAACAGTGAATCCACTTACTTTCTATCTGGGCCAGGTTTTTGCCCAGATCTCCACCACGTGACCCCAGGGTGACCTGATGGATGCCTTTAATGACTACCCCTCTAGCATTGCTCTACTGAACTCTCTTAAATTGCCTCTTCAGAGAAAAAGAGGACTTAAACTCTATAGCGCCACCTGTTGGAAGTAGCGATCCTACAAGTCACAATCAACCCTTTAACGAGTCGTGCAATATGACTTAGGATAAAAGCCAAATCAGCGTCTCAATTCGCAGACACGGTGTTTCGGGCAGTTGGCCCTCGTCAGTGCGAAGCATGAGAACTAATTTGGCTAGGTGAGAGGCTCTAGGTAAAGTTTTCAAAAGGGAGTCATCCTCCACTGTCCAGAGCAGGAGCTGACATGCCTCCTTCCAGTGTGAAAGATGCTGATCTAATACCCTGCAATGGAGAAGCATTGCAGAGTATTAGATCAGTGATCTGTCAGTGGAAAATTGATTTCTCATTCAGAGAAAATGAAAAAAAGTTTAAAAAAAAGTTATAAAAAATTGTTTTTGCACACATTATCATCGTTGTCCCCAATGGGGGCTCACAATCTAAATGAAAACTAAAAAAAAGTTATAGCTCTCAGAATAAAGTGATGCAAAAATATTTTTTTCCTATAAAATATTTTTTATTGTGTAAAAGCGCCAAAACATAAAAAAAAAAAATGTGGTATCAGTGTAATCGTACTGATTAAAGCTGCCTTATCAATTTTACCACACTCACAACGGCATAAAAAAGCAAACAACAGTTCCTGAATTACTGGCTTTGGTTCAGTCTGCCTCCCAAAAATAAGAACAGATAGCGATAAAAAAAGGACGTGCCCGAAAATGGTATCAATAAAAACGTCAACTCGTCCAGCAAAAAACAAGCTGTCACATGACTTGTTTTTGCAACAAAAAGCGTCTTTAGCCAAACATAAAAAAACGTATATAATTCTGGTAATGCTGTAAAAACACCGACCTGAAGTATAAAGTCGCCTAATCACTTATACCGCATGAGGAACAGCATAAAAAAATAAATAAAACCAATTCTTCACCTGGTGTTGATTGTTCATTCTGCCTCCCAAAGATCACAGTACGACTCGGCTCACATTTATTCTGTGCTCTACGCTGAGCGCATACAAAAGGGTTACCGTGTAAATATCTGAAATACGTGATTCAGACAGAACCCCTGATGGAAGATTCCCTATTATGATGCAGATGGAGGCGATGTGGACTCAGATAAAAACAATAATAAGTGACCTGTATAGTGAATAAAGGCTAATAAATAATCACAAGAGTGCCAGTACATGAATCCTGCCAGGCTCCCATGCCACAATAGCTTAGTCCTGCTTACCCATCATCAATGGCAGTGTCCACACATCTCCCTGCTGGCCCGTTGACGTGCATTTCGCATGGCAGCTTTATCTGTTTGTATCTGAGTCTAGTTCCGTGCCTGCTTACCTCTGGGTACTTGTGTCCTATCTTCTCCCTGCTGTATTAGCATGTATCCTTGGTTATTTTCCTCTATGTAGCTTGATGCTTTTTGCATCTAATTTTTTGTCTGCATTTTGATTTAATAAAATTACTTATTTTTCATATCTTTTGGCGGTTTTTCTGTACTCCATTTTTTTCTTGTCTGTTCATGCACCCAAAGAGTAGTTTTCCTCCACATATTGGGTATTGTATGGTGCATTTTCTCCTGTTCCCCTTCGGAAAATAAAAAATTGGGGGCTAAAAGCTTGTTTTTGTGGGAAAAATGATT
Source organism: Ranitomeya imitator (assembly GCF_032444005.1). Lineage (NCBI taxonomy): Eukaryota > Metazoa > Chordata > Amphibia > Anura > Dendrobatidae > Ranitomeya > Ranitomeya imitator. The sequence goes on along the minus strand of NC_091284.1, from coordinate 81,855,832 downwards.
TTTTTGTTATTTCACTGCTCAATGTTATAAACTTCTGTGAAGCACCTGGGAGCTCAAGATGCTAACCATACATCTAAATACATCTATTGAGGGGTTTAGTTTCCAAAATGGGGTCACTTGTGAGGGGTTTCCACTCTTTAGGCACATAAGGGGTTCTCCAAATTCAACATGGTGTCCGCTAATGATTCTGCCAAATTTTGCATTCAAAACTCTTCCCTTCTGAGCCCTGTCAAACAGTAGTTTTCCCCCACATAAGGCAAATTGACCAACAAATTTTGGGGTCCATTTTCTCCTGTTACCCTTAAGAAAATTTAAAAAAGGTCTAAAGTAACATTTTTGTGAGAAAAAAATAAATTCCTGTGAAACACCTGAAGGGATAATAAACTTCTTGAATGTGGTGCCGAGCACCTTGTGGAGTGCAGTTTTTAGAATGGTGAACATTTTGGGTATTTTCGGTCATAAAGGCCCCTCAAAATGACTTCAAATGAGATGTGGTCCCTAAAAATGGTTTTGTACATTTTGTTGTAAAAATTGCTGGTCAACTTTCAACCCTTATAACTTCCTAAAAAAAATTATGTTTCAAAAATTGTGCTCATGTAGGCAATGTACACTTGATCAGGATTTTTAGAGGTTTTTTGGCGGTTTTGTCATGGAAAAAAAGCTAAAAAAAAAACGCTTACATAAGCATTCCCATCATATTTAGTGCATTCTGCATTTTTGTTCACATGCTGCATTTTTATCCGCATTGGAAACGCATTCTGGAAAAAACGCAGCATGTTCATTCTTTGTGCAGAATCAGGGCGAATCCACACACATAGGTATGCATTGATCCGCTTACTTTCCGCATGGGGCTATGCCCACCATGCGCAAAGTAAGCAGATCATGTGTGGATGGTACCAGTGACTGGAGGAGAGGAGACTCTCCTCCAGGGACTGGGCACTACATCCTGTGTAAAAAAAATAATTAAAATAAAAAATAGTAATATACTCACCTTCTGGCAGCCCCCGGATCCAGCCAAGACCTTAGCGATGCTCCCTCCAGCTCCCGTTCCCAGGGATGCATTGCACGAATCACCTGGAAGACATAGCAGTCTCGCGTGATGCTACGTCATCTGGGGTCATTTGTCGCAAGGCATCGCTGGGAACGGGAGTTGCCGGGAGCATTGCGCGGATCGGGAAGGCTGCGGGGTGCGGGGGCCGCCGGAAGGTGAGAATATCACGATTTTTTTTTTATTATTTTTAAGATTAAATCTTTTTACTATTGATGCTGCATAGGCAGCATCAATAGTTAAAAGTTGGTCACACTTGTCAAACACTATGCTTGACAAGTGTGACCAACCTGTCTATCAGTTTTCCAAGCAATGCTAAAGCGCTAGCATTCTGCAAGCTAATTACACTTTCAAAAAGCTATTGTTTAGCGGGAAAAAACATGCCAATTCCGCTTGTGTTTTTCCCGCAGCAGGGAGTTGCGGAATTGCCGTGTAAATTTCCACGGCAATTCCGGACGTGTGCACATAGCCATAAAGTAGGCATATGGGAACTATTATTTATTAACCATTTTGCGTGACATAACTCTCTGATTTAAGGGCTTAAAAGTTGGAAAATTGGAAAATTTTTGAACTTTCTGCCAAATTTGCAATATTTTCACAAATAAACGCAAGTTATATTAACCCCCTACTGACATCAGACATACATTTATGCCGATGTCGGTCTCCCTCCCTTTGATGTGGCCTCCGGCGGTGAGCCCACATCTTTCCGGGGACATGTCAGCTGTTTTGTACAGCTGACGTGTGCCTGCAATAGCCACAGATGGAATTGCGATCCACCCGTGGCTATTAACCAGTTAAATGCCACTGTCAAACTCTGACAGCAGCATTTAAATCGGGCCGGAAATATGCACATATGGTATGTTGGCTTGATAACCTGAAGTCTCCTGGAGACCCCTTTCACCCGATTCAAAATAAAACCATACAAATAAAATCAAACATAAACGGCACTAAACGGCGTAGCGAGAAAAAAAGTCAAAAGCCAAAATTAATTTTTTTTGGTCACCGTCACACTGCATTAAAATGCAATCATGGGCGAACAAAAGATCGTATCTGCACCAAAATGATATCATTAAAAATGTCAGCTCGGCATATAAAAAATAAGCCCTCACCCAACCTGAGATCAGGAAAAATGAAGACGCTACGGGTATCAAAAATGGCACGTATTTGGTTTTTTTTAAACAAAGTTTGGAAATTTTTTTCACCACTTAGATAAAAAAGAATCTATACATGTTTGGTGTCTATGAAATCGAAATGACCTGTAGAATCATAATGGCAAGTCAGTTTTAGCATTTAGTGAACCTAGTAAAAAATCCCAATGAAAAACAATTGTGGGATTGCACTTTATTTTGCAATTTCACCGCACTTGGAATTTTTTTTCCTGTTTTCTAGTACATGACATGATAAAACCAATGGTGTAATTCAAAAGTACAACTCTGCCCACAAAAAACAAGCCCTCAAATGGCCATATTGACAGAAAAATAAAAAGTTATGGCTCTGGGAAGAAGGGGAGCGAAAAACGAAAACGTAAAACCGAAAAAAGCGCCGGCGGTTAAGGGGTTAAATAAATTTTACCACTATCATTAAGTACAATATGTCACGAGAAAATGATGTCAGAATCACTTGAATCCATTGAATCGTTATAGAATTATTACTTCAAACAGTGATACTTGTCAGAATTGAAAAATTGGCCTGTTAGGAGGGTAAAACAGACTTTCAGGGTAAAGGGGTTAAGGACTAAGAATAAAGGTAAGGGCTTGTTTTCACTTGCGAGGAACACGTCCGTGTCTCGCATGTGGAAACAAAGCTCTGGCGCCGGCACTGTGGAGCGGAGCGTGCGGCCGCATAGCAACACATGCAGCCGCACGCTCCGCTCCGGAGTGCTGGCACCAGAGCTTCATTTCCACATGCGAGACACGGACGTGTTCCTCGCAAGTGAAAAGAAGCTCTAAGAATGAGGGTTGCTAACCCAAACCTTGCAAGTTAATGGATCTTTATTTTATTATTCTTTTTGCTTTTTTCACTATGTTTCTAACTGCACAGTGCAAATTATGCTTTAACATTTTCTCATTGGTGCTGGAGCTCAGTCCTCATGGACCCTTGTTCCTTTTTTGATCTGGACACCAGCCTGGTGTGTTCCTACATTCCATGCACCATACCCCAACCAAAAAAGGTCTACCAGGTTTCCTATGTGAATAAGGCCTCTTTCACATGTCCGTTTATTTCCGGTACCGTTAAAAAAATGGTCCCGGAGATATCCCTGTCCATGTGTTGTGAATGTAATACTTGTGGCACACGTGTGGCAACCGTGTGCTGCATCAGTACCACATGGAGGAGCGCCGGGGAAGAAGCTCTACAGTAAATGCTGTTCCCCGGCCGCGGGTGCTGAAGATGGCTCTCATCATTCTCCCCTGCTCTGCCTGCGATTGGCGCGAGAAGAGGAGAATGATGAGAGTTATATTAAAGTCTGAACGACGATAGCAGGTAGGGGCTTTTGGGACTCTTACTCTGATCATCCGACACCTGCTGCCGCTAATAACAGTGACAGCAGGAGTGGATGATTGGGGTATTCCTCAGCTGCCGCCTGCGATCTAACAAGAGTTACCCCCTATTTTCTGTAACTAACCAGGCAAAACTCACAGCTTCGGGCTGCAACCCTCAGCTGTCAGCTTCAGTAAGGTTGGTTATCAAGAATAGAGGGGTCCCCACTCTTTTTTTTTAAAATTATTTAAATAATAAAAAAACAGCATGGAGTCCCCGCCATTTTTGACAACCAGCCTTGCTAAAGCTCACAGCTGGGGGTTGGTATTCTCAGGCTGGTAAGTGACCATTGATATAGGCACCCCCCAGCCTAAAAACAGCAGCCCGCAGCTGCACAGAAAAAACGCATCAATTAGATGCATCTTTTCTGGCACTTTGTCCGACTCTTACCACTTGCCCTGTAGCGGTGGCAAGTAGAGTTGATATTTGTGGGGTTGATGTCACCTTTGTATAGTCAGGTGACATCAAGCCAACAGCTTAGTAATGGAGAGGTGTTTATTAGACACCTGTGCATTACTAACCCTATAGTTATATGTTAAATGAAGACACAGCCAGAATAAAATCCTTTAAGTGAAAAAATGACACAGACTCCTTTATTAATCTCAATTAAACCATACTTACGGCAATGCCTAATTCCACCGAAGCCCTCAATCTCCTGTAATAAAAACAAAATAAAAAAACAACAACCATACCTGTCCATCGTTCTGTTCCACGCTGTAATCCATGTCTGGGGGCTAAATAGTTTTCAACCTGGACAGTGCCACCATTATTTACCAGCGGTGACATCATCGAGACCAGGCAGAACTGCGGTGACCCCAGGACCATGGGAAAATGCCAGTGATGATGTCACCTCTGGTGAATGATGCTGCGCTCTCAGCAGCTCATTCACCAGTGGTTCTCAGCCTGGACGGTCGCATCAGCCGACGTGGTCATTCTGCTTTTATTACCAGTTCTAATGTTTATTTCCTATCCAATATATTGGTGCTAAAAATTATTTATGGGGAGATGTTTTTTAACACTCGCCTATGTTAAAGTTCACCTTTACAAGAAATGCTGATAGTTATAGTGGCACTGTTAACAACATCTATCTATATAATCGTCTAAGGGGTACTTCCGTCTGTTTGTCTGTCTGTCTGTAACGGAAATCCCACGTCGCTGATTGGCCTGCCGACCGCGACCAGTCAGCGACAGGCTTAGTCCGGCCGTGAATTTGCCCCTCCGTACTCTCCTCCAGTCAGTGCCCCCTTCCTACTCCCCTCCAGTCAATGACAGTGTGTCGCCCCATCCCGGACCAACTTTTTACTATTGATGCTGGCTATGCAGCATCAATAGTAAAATGAATCAATGTTAAAAATAATAAAAAAAAATAAAAAATCATGCTATTCTCACCTTCCGTCGCCTCCGTAGCTTTCCCGCTCCTCGCTCAGTGATGCATTGCGAAATTGCCCAGATGACTTAGCGGTCTCGCGAGACCACTACGTCATGACGGGGTATTGCGCGGGATTTAAACGCTTCACTGATTTAAATCACACTTCGCTGATTGGTCGCTCCCAGCCGGCCGTGACCAATCATTGACATTGGCGTAGGATTTAATTCACGCTTTGCTGATTGGCTGCGACCGGCCGGCCGCGACCAATCAGCGACATTGGTACAGGATTTAAATCACACTTCGCTAATTAGTCGTGCCCAGCCAGCCGCGACCAATCAGCGACATTGGTGCAGGATTTAAATCATGCTTCGCTGATTGGTCGCGCCCGGCCGCGACCAATCAGCGACATTGGCGTGGGATTTAAATCACGCTCTGCTAATTGGTCGCGCCTGGCCGGCCGCGACGAATCCGCGACATTGGCACGGAATTTAAACAACGCTTCGCTGATTGGTCGCACCCGGCAGGCTGCGACCAATCAGCGACATTCGCGTGGGATTTAAATCACGCTTCATGGTGCGCGATTTAAACACAGCTTCACTGATTGGTCGCGCCCAGCTGGCCGCGACCAATCAGCAACATTTGTGCGGGATCTAAACCATGCTTCGCTGATTGGTCCCGCCCGGCCGCGACCAATCAGCGACCATCCCGGACCAACTTTTTACTATTGATGCTGCCTATGCAGCATCAATAGTAAAAAGATATAATGTTTGGCATTGACGACATTGGCCGGGATTTAAACCATGCTTCGCTGATTGGTCGCGCCCGGCCGGGCTCCACCAATCAGCGACATTGGCGCGGGATTGAAATAACACTTCATGGCATGGGATTTAAACACCACTTCACTGATTGGTCGCACCCAGCCGGCCGCGTCCAATCAGCGACATTGGTGCGGCCGGCCGCGACCAATCAGCGAAGCGTGATTTAAATCCCACATGATTTAAATCAGCGCCCGTAGCTGATTTGTCGTGGCCGGCCAGCAGCGACCACTCAGCGAAGCATGATTTAAATCCCGCACCAATGTCGCTGATTGGTGGGGCCCGGCCGGGTGTGACCAATCAGCGAAGCGTGGTTTAAATCCCACACCAATGTTGCTGATTGGTCGCAGCCGGCTGTCCGAGACCAATCAGCGAAGCAGTGTTTAAATCCCGCGCCAATGTCAGAATCCATTGCGGCAATGACCAGAGATGACGTAGCGGTCTCACGAGACCGCTACATCATCATGTGTTATTGCCGCAATACATTATTGGGATCGAAGCGTCGCGAGGAGCATCGTAAACTCTTGGGTTGGATCTGGGGGCCGCCGGAAGGTGAGTATATAACTATTTTTAATTTTATTTCTTTTTTTTACAGGGATATGGTGCCCACATTGCTATATACTACGTGGGCTGTGTTATATACTACGTGGGCTGTGCTATATACTGCATGGCCTGTGTTATATACTATGTTTCTGTGCTATATACTATGTGGGCTATGTTATATACTACGTGGCTGTGCTATATACTACGTGGCTGTGTTATATACTACGTGGGTTGTGTTATATACTACATGCGCTGTGTTATATACTACGTGGGCAGTGTTATATACTACGTGGGCTGTGTTATATACTACGTGGCTGTTATATACTACGTGGGCTGTGTTATATCCTGCATGGGCTGGGTTATATACTGCGTGGGCTGTGCTATATACTACTATACATATTCTAGAATACCCGATGCGTTAGAATCGGGTCACCATCTAGTGGATAATATGTGCATTAGAATGGGTGACATAAACAGCTAATCTAAATTCCTAATACATTTCAAAAATATGAGCTTACCCTCAAAAACAGAAACATGTTTAGTAAATCCTTATTTATACTTATTGCCCTTCAGTTCAGAAAATTGTAACCTTTGGGACACTTTCAATTACAATCACAGTCATCTTTCTTTACAAAAATCACATATTGAAAAAAAACGGCAAAAATCCAAAATAGCACCTGCGTGAAAGTCACATAGTGACTGGATGAAAGTATGATCCCCTCCTCCACTGCATCTGGTACCTACTTGTTACAAGAGGCTTCACTACTGAACTACAGAAAAATGACCCCATGGTGGAGTGCAGCACTCCAATGTCTTCTGTGCATTTTTTCTTTTCTTTTACTAGACCCTTTTTTATGGAATTACAGTTATTGTGTCTGTAAAACATCCCAGTAAAAGAAAACTGTACTTTGCAGCTTCTGTTCCTCTCCTCCCTTTACAGAGCTTTTAAGCATTTGCTGAGTTATGAGATGACAAGCTGATCCAGGGGATGGATGAATTTCACATGCATTTTCTTCCACTTGCAAATTCTTCTTCTGCAGCCCATCTGACTTTGCTTTTCCCCTTCTCATTTGCTCCCTGGTAATCAGACTGCTGGTGAATGTGCCTGCCTTGTCTGAATGCTACATTGTCTGCCCACCTACTACAGGAGAACTCTCCTCCCACCTGCAGATAAAAGCCAAGGGAATGTTAACAGCAGCTGATCAGAGCACTTTCTCAGTCCCTCACTGTCACATATCTGCATCATACCTTTCCCTTGGATCTTGCATTTTCTAAGGTAAGATGATGACATCCTTCTCTTGTCTTAAATCTACCTGCTCATTCAATAGGAAAAGTTTTTTAAAAAGTTCTAAAAACTTTTTATTTTAAACTCTGCAACAAAAAATATCACCAAATCTTTTCCCATGTTTTTGATATTGCTAAGCTCAGGATTGTTCTCAAGGTATTTTATAATTCTCATATGTTGTTGTTATTGCTTTAGTGAAATCCTTAGATGGTGCAGTGAGTAGACGCCAAATTTTGCACTTTGATGTGGGACAAACTATCACTGCTGGAACTGGTAGCAGGTGTACATGAGCTTCCTAAGCAGCAGCAGTGTGTGAGGAAGCTTCATCTTCTCTGCAGGGATGTGTAGAATGTCAGTGTAGACAGAAAGCAGGTGGACAGGAACTCAAGAACTGGTCTTCTGCTCCCTTTGGCTGCTAATCTTCTGATACTGGAAAACTAGGACACTGTGTTGTACAGAAAAGATTTTCTGTTGGAAAATCCTGGTTATTAAAATTGGAAGAAGTTGAACTAGTTTCACAGATGGGCAAAAGAACCTAATATAGAAGTAGAAATCGAGACGTCTATTTCTTCTCATTATTGTCCGATTTGTCCATAGGATTTAGTAAATCCATATAACAGCATTGCTTTGTGTATATACATATGTCTCGGAATGGGATGGTCTGGTGGAAGTATGTAGTGTCTCCTTTCTACGCATATTGAAAAAAATGTTTCGAAAAGGTCTCTAATTAAATGAAAATCCCTGGCAATAGAAACATGGGGATTATTATAGCCCCAGCCACTACTTAGGATTTTTTTTTGTATAATTTGATATTAATATTTCTTTAATTGGGATTTCCTAGCATAGCGGAGAGCATTCTGCACTTGATTCATTTTGGATGGTCCATTACGATGGATCATGGAAAGTTTAATGGTTGATGCTAAATTTCGAAGGAATGAAAAGATTATGGAAGCTCACTTTGGATCACTAAAAATCTATAACTATGTAATTTAAGAAAAATATAGGACTGAAAACATATGTGACCAAATGTATAATGTATTCTGTGCAGTTTCTATTCGTAACATCTGTAATGCAGTATATGGTGCACATGGAACTCTACTTGTATTTGTCGTTGAATCTTGGTGATACACTTATTATCATGGTTCAGAAGATAGATTGGCAATCGGGTAAATTTTTACATACCCCTTACTAGTCTTGAAACCATAAAAATGACATTAGACAGTAATAGTTTTGCTGCCCTGACAATTTTATGATGGGTTGAATAACACCTGATGATACTCAAGGCTTATATATGGCGGTCTGTGGTCAACATGCATTTCTCATGAAGCACCCGTTCAGAGGCTTACAGAGAAGTGACGGGGCCTCATTGAAAAACTTGAAATGTAGACCACTTCTGGTGCTGGTGAACACTATCACACCCCTTGCCAACTGGGATATGATTATTTTCGAAAACTCTTGAGTTTTATAGAGCTATACTCATCTGTCTCTATTAGTCTTATCGAGTTATTATTGATTTATAGGATGCATACTCTACTGCTCCTTTCAAACTCTTGCTCACTGCAGTAGTACAATGGTCAGGAAAAGTGGGGGTCAGGACCATGTTCTAGTGATGATTGTTGAGGGTCCCAGAGATGAGGCCTTATGAATCAAATATCTATCATTAAATCATGTGAATGGGTTAGCAAAATATCCAATGTAGGGACCATTTTTGTCCCTAAAAACTTGTACAACATCCTTGCAGCAAAGGTTCAGCTCACTAACTTTGAAAATAAGAAATGCAACACACATGGGACGCTCTTCTCGAGGGTTCGTATTTCAGCCATACACATGATCTGTCACATTAATTAATAAGCGGTCAAATTTTAGAATTCATCATTTGGTCAAAACTTTATTACGGATCTACATATCTCATTACTTGGCATTTTTACTGGACGATAAATAAAATGCAAGCCAATGAAGAACACTATATTTTTATACTATGTTTTGGATAAATTCTTTATCTGCTCACATTTTGATGAAATAGCAGTTTACCTGTTGACCAACTTTACTGATGTATTCTTACAAGAAAAGCTTCTTAAAAAAAGTACAAGAACCTGAAATGAAAAAAAAAACTATCATTGACAAAAAACTATCATTAAAAAAGACCCCTTGATTTCCAAGTTCCTTTTTTAACAGATTAGCCAAGATTTTCCTTTTTCCCCTAAGAACTTATACGCATGTAATTGCTAACTCCTGCTCTATGTTGATCTCTGTCGGCACAGAACGGTTACAAACCACTCCTGCCAACAATTTTGCTGCTTCATTTGACCTCACGTCAACAGAGTAGCTCTTCCTCTTCTAGGCTGCTCTGTTGAAAGTGCATCACTTCCGACATCATGCTGATTGACAGCTGGCTTCCCACAGTTAGGTAGAAGGCGAGGAGCCTGCTGCCAATCAGCATGACATCAGCAGTGATGAGTGAAGCGGAAGAGAAGAAGCTGCTCTGTCGACGTAATATTACCCGAAGCTGCAGAACTATGCTTAGCTTATATAGTGCCATCAGCACTTTACAGACATTATCATTTCGGTTATCTTTGAGGCTTACAATCTAAATGTCCTATCAGTATGTCTTTGGAGCGTGGGAGGAAACCAGAGAAAACAGAGGAAACCCACACAATGACGGGAAGGACATACAAACTCCTTGCAGATGTTGTCCTTGGTGGAATTTGATTGCTGGCAGGAGTGATCCATGCCTGCTCTGAGCTGGTAGACATTGGCGCTGGACAGAACAGGAGGTAGTTAGCAACTACTTGCCTATAAGTTCTTAGCCCCATAGGAAAAACAAAACAAAGTCCTGGAAGGCCCTCTAATACGTTTCCCTTTTAAGAGCTCTACCCCATCTCTGGCATATATTATACTGTTATGTGTATTGTGTTTTGTGACACATTGTCAAATCAAAGTGAATCTAGAAAAAAATGTGACTTTGATATTTGATGTTATCAAATTGTTCTTTCAGTTCTTATATAAACACTGATGTTGATATTTTCCACTAAGCGGGAGTTCTGGGGAGATGGGTAAAAGCTCTGCTTTATATTAGTAAGTTACATGTCTACACTGCACTTACTGTATATAATATCCAGCTCCTGACATTGAAGCAAAACCATAGAAACATTTAGCTTTGGGGCACCGTAGTATGGAGAGTCTCCCACAAAAGGATAATACAGCGGAAATTTCCTGCAATATCTGTGCTAGCAAATACTGAGATTTTATAGATGTCAAATGAGATGTCAGCTACTGTAACAAATCCCCATCTACAAACCCATCTGTTATTGATGTTTTCTTGAATTCTAATACTGTCATTCCAATGACGGACCAACATTTTTTTTGTATCAGATTTATAATTGTCTGTGTTATGAGTAATAAAATAGACACCATTTGTTAATATCACTGAAATAATACCAAAAGTACATCTTATTGAATGTCTGTAATTCTAGGTTTGAGAAAAGTATATAAAACAAGATAATATTTCAGGAGTAGCTTTATGGAGCGCAAAGGTAGACGCCCATGAGATTTCTGGTACCTTAATGGCCTCTTTACCCCCTAGAAAATTACCAGTAGTATAAATAGCACATGGTAGGTTGGGTATTCTGTTCCAGATTTTGTCTCATTTTAAGGAAATTGCTGGGGAGCAAAGAAAGCACAATATGGTGTTATCCAGATTAACACGGTGATCGTTGGCGGTTCTGCTCACCTCAAAAGGTTGTGTGAGACACAACTCTGAAATTACATCAAATGCAGTTCTAGCTTCTGCAGGTTGATAATGGTAGTAGTAGTAACATAGCCGATGATCTGTGCTGCTGGTGTATGTCTGATCAAGGAGTTAGAATCAGACAAAGGTATTGACAATGCGGTTTATTCTCTATGCATTTCGAAGTATTACAACTTCTTCACCAGGAAAAACACAGTGTGTGGTCCTTTGTGGTTCTCCTGAAGAAGAAGTTGTAACTTTAAAATGCATAGAGAATAAACCGCATTGTCAATACCTTTGTCTGATTTTAACTCCTTAATCGCATGTACGCCAGAAGCGCAGATCACCTGCTATGTTCCTACTACCAGAGTTTGCTTCATTCCTTAGCTCAATTGTTCTTTATTTAACATCTACAATATGATTCTATTACCTGCTTTTTTCACCCAAGACAAAGATTCAGCTGGCAGCCCTATGGTATCACTATCCAACTACCCTGGGTAAGGCAAAGTGTTGATATCCTCCATGTTACTCAATATCCAAGGCACATGCTCTAAATGTTGTCTCTCTGGCTTTGCCACATCATGAAGGACCCCTTCTTTCGGAGTTTCTTGAACTTTTAATTTATAGACTGATTGCGTAAAGTTTAATCAAACTTGTGTCCAAGCCTCAGTGTTAGAAACCAATGGTATGGACAAGTTCATCATATCTTCAGTGTATGACTCCTCATATCCTTATGTACAAACCTGTACTGAAATAAAGACAAAATAATTAGGTGTATAGAAAATTAAGCAATTTTACCTTAGTTTTACTTTGTTGGGAAGAGTTCATGTTATATGTGTCCCAGTGTGATCACCCAGTGGTTGTCATCTTGAGGAATCTGCCGCCTGTTGACAGTTTTGCTAGTAGATGGAATTAATATAGTGGCATTATATGATGAGAAATCAGAGTTCTCAACAACTGGCGGACGGCTTAATGACTTAAAACTTCCTTCAGTAAGACAAAGTGTTGATGTCCCTCATGTTACTCAATATCCATGGCAAATGCCCTGGTTGTTATCTCCCCAGCTTTGATATATTTTTAATTACTTTCTTTTCAGAGTTTCTTGAACTTTTCATTAATGGAGTGATTGTGTGAAGTTTGATCAAATTTGTGTCCAAGACAGTGTTAGGAACCACTGGTATGGTACTGCTACAGATGGATCTAGATAAGTTGCAAACTTGGGCCAAAAGGTGGCAGATGCGGTTTAACAATGATAAATGTAAGGTTATACACATGGGAAGAAGGAATCAATATCACCATTACACGCTGAACGGGAAACCACTGGGTAAATCTGACAGGGAGAAGGACTTGGGGATCCTAGTTAATGATAAACTTACCTGGAGCAGCCAGTGCCAGGCAGCGGCTGCCAAGGCAAACAGAATCATGGGGTGCATTAAAAAAGGTCTGGATACACATGATGAGAGCATTATACTGCCTCTGTACAAATCCCTGGTTAGACCGCACATGGAGTACTGTGTCCAGTTTTGGGCACCGATGCTCAGGAAGGATATAATGGAACTAGAATGAGTACAAAGAGGGCAACAAAATTAATAAAGGGGATGAGGGAACTACAATACCCAAAAAGATTAGCAAAACTAGGATTAGTTAGTCTAGAAAAAAGATGACTGAGGGGTGATCTAATAACCATTTATAAGAACAGTATATAAGGGGACAATGCAAATATCTCTCCGAGGATCTGTTTATACCAAGAAAGGTGACAGTTACTAGGGGCATTCTCTGCATCTGGAGGAGAGAAGGTTTTTCCACCAACATAGAAGAGGATTCTTTACTGTTAGGGCAGTGAGAATGTGGAATTCCTTGCCTGAGGAGGTGGTGATGGCGAACTCATGCGAGGGGTTCAAGAGAGGTCTGGATGTCTTCCTGGAGCGTAACAATATTGTATCTTACAGTTATTAGGTTCTTTAGAAGGACGTAGATCTGGGCATTTATTCTGATTGAATATAGGCTGAACTGGATGGACCAAACTCTGTTTTGGTCTTGCTAACTATGCTACTATGGCAATCTCATCATATCTTCAATGTTCTCATAGCTTTATGAACGTGCCTGTATTAAGATTAAAAAATAATAATTAAGTATACAGAAAATGAAGCCCATTTACCTTACTTTTACTTTGGAGAAGCTTATTTGTGTCCAAAAGTGGCCACTAAGTGGTTGTGATGTGTGTGTACCACCTATTGACGGTTTTGCTAGCACATGTCTTTCAGGTAGTAAAATGACCTAAAAATTGTGCTCCGTGTATCACAAAAAAAAGAGGCAAACAGAGAAAAGATTTTAGAGCTATTATATGCGGAATATGTTGGTGCTATATAAATAAAAATTTTATTATTTATTATTATATATAAAAAGAAACAGAAATGTCCCTGGTCATGAGCAATGGAAATGACCTTGTCTTGAACTGGTTACCCCATTTTGCAGAAAGGTAAGGGTTGATCGATTGAGTGAGAAGTCCAACTAAGGCTCTTTGCCTTGACCAAAAAAATAGGGATATGAAGTTAGGGGCAGTTATTTTTTTCCTGGTTGATAAACCCTAGTCACAGCTCTGTTTTAGCAATGACCAAAAATATGGACGTCTCATCTAACAAATCCATACCCTGCTCACTTCTGATGAAGGGTGTCTGGTTTGGCTAATTTGAGATTTGAGTTTTCTTCCTCCTGGAGGAGAATTAATTATCAATTTTCTCCAAGTAGTGCCTTTTCTGTAAAGTCTCCATACACCAGTCAAATCTCCTAAACAAGAACCAGTTCCTCTAGAATTGTGTGTAAACTAACTCTGTTCACTTCAAGACTAGGAATTTTGGCTCTTTTTGGGTTTGTGGATTTCTATGTTAATGTTAGAGTGAAATAACTTGTATTTAAATCTATTGTTTTAGGGCCATGTAGCAAGCCTTGAAGCTATATAACTTTTTTTTCTATTTATGTTCCAGTAAAGATCCATCTTCTACTCCTTCTCGCTTTGCAAACATTCACTGCTTCTTGTTAGATTGTGCTTTTAGAACCTGCCTAAAATATGTCTGCTAATGGCACTAAAACTCTACCCCTTTGCCAACGATAGCACATTTTTGATACTGTACACTATAGTAAGTTCAACTCCTGTTTAAGCCATTTTAGCCAAAAATCTGCAGCTTGTTGCAGGACCTCACGTTTTTCTATAGAAGGTAGCCACTTTGTGATTGTTCTATGAAGATTTTCACTATTATTGCTGTTGTGTTAAAAGCTTCTGCACCTTTCCTAAATTGCATCAAAATGTTATGGTTCCTGCTGTTGGATACTTCAAGGCAGAAAAGAGATGGATCCTTAAATACTGCCATGGTGGTGCCAGCTTTTTAGAATTCATTTTACAACATTTATTTATTTGTAGACCCCCAGTAATGTTGCTTTCATATACTATTTACGCATTACTACACTGATATAATATACCTGTTATTTGCATTCTTCCATATTCAGTTTAATGTGTGACACTTATCAAGTTGTTTTTCTAAAACCTTTTTTAAAGTAAATGTCCACCTTTGAGATTATTATGTAGGGGTGAGCGAACCTGCCCAAATTCAATTCAGGCAGATTTTCTCAATGTGTGAAGGTAACAGGGGGATCCAGCTCCGGAATTAAAATTAAAAGTATTTCAACATGTTTAAAATGGAAAGCTGCTTACAAGTGACCGACAATTAGCATTGAAGAACAGCCACGAACCACTGAAAAGGTTTCGAACACACGTGGTGTTCTTAGTATGATCTTTCCATTTTAACCCCTCTGTGACCTTAGACGTACTATCCCGTCGAGGTGCCCTGGGCTTATCTGACCCTGGACGGGATAGTACGTCATAGCCGATCGGCCGCGCTCACGGGGGGAGCGCGGCCGATCGCGGCCGGGTGTCAGCTGCTTATCGCAGCTGACATCCGGCACTATGTGCCAGGAGCGGTCACGGACCGCCCCCGGCACATTAACCCCTGGCACACCGCGATCAAAGATGATCGCGATGTGCCGGCGGTGCAGGGAAGCACCGCGCAGGGAGGGGGCTCCCTGCGGGCTTCCCTGAGCCCCCCGCAGCAACGCGATGTGATCGCGTTGCTGCGAGGGTCTCCTCACCTCCCTCCCTGCTCGAGCCCCGGATCCAAGATGGCCGCGGATCCGGGTCCTGCAGGGAGGGAGGTGGCTTCACAGAGCCTGCTCAGAGCAGGCACTGTGAAGCAGCCTGCACTCCTATCAGATCAGTGATCTGACAGAGTGCTGTGCAAACTGTCAGATCACTGATCTGTGATGTCCCCCCCTGGGACAAAGTAAAAAAGTAAAAAAAAAATTTTCCAAATGTGTAAAAAAAATAAAAAAAAATATTCCAAAATAATGAAAAAAAAAAAAATATATTATTCCCATAAATACATTTCTTCATCTAAATAAAAAAAAAAAACCAATAAAAGTACACATATTTAGTATCGCCGTGTCCGTAACGGCCCGACCTATAAAACTGGCCCACTAGTTAACCCCTTCAGTAAACACCGTAAGAAAAAAAAAAAAAAAACGAGGCAAAAAACAACGCTTTATTATCATACCGCCGAACAAAAAGTGGAATAACACGCGATCAAAAGGACAGATATAAATAACCATGGTACCGCTGAAAGCGTCATATTGTCCCGCAAAAAAAGAGCCGCCATACAGCATCATCAGCAAAAAAATAAAAAAGTTATAGTCCTGAGAATAAAGCGATGCAAAAATAATTATTTTTTCTGTAAAATAGTTTTTATCGTATAAAAGCACCAAACCATAAAAAAATGATATAAATGAGGTATCGCTGTAATCATACTGACCCGAAGGATAAAACTGATTTATCAATTTTACCAAACGCGGAACGGTATAAACGCCTCCCCCAATAGAAATTCATGAATAGCTGGCTTTTGGTCATTCTTCCTCACAAAAATCGGAATAAAAAGCGATAAAAAAATGTCACGTGCCCAAAAATGTTTTCAATAAAAACGTCAACTCGTCCCGCAAAAAACAAGACCTCACATGACTCTGTGGACCAAAATATGGAAAAATTATAGCTCTCAAAATGTGGTATTGCAAAAAATATTTTTTGCAATAAAAAGGGTCTTTCAGTGTGTGACGGCTGCCAATCATAAAAATCCGCTAAAAAACTCGCTATAAAAGTAAATCAAACCCCCCTTCATCACCCCCTTAGTTAGGGAAAAATAAAAAAAAATGTATTTATTTCCATTTTCCCATTAGGGCTAGGGTTAGGGCTAGGGCTAGGGTTAGGGCTAGGGTTAGGGCTAGGGTTAGGGTTAGGGTTAGGGCTAGGGTTAGGGCTAGGGTTAGGGCTAGGGTTAGGGCTAGGGCTAGGGTTAGGGTTAGGGCTAGGGTTAGGGCTAGGGTTAGGGCTAGGGTTAGGGCTAGGGTTAGGGCTAGGGTTAGGGCTAGGATTAGGGTTAGGGTTAGGGTTGGGGCTACAGTTAGGGTTGGGGCTAAAGTTAGGGTTAGGGTTTAGATTACATTTACAGTTGGGAATAGGGTTGGGATTAGGGTTAGGGGTGTGTCAGGGTTAGAGGTGTGGTTAGGGTTACCGTTGGAATTAGGGTTAGGGGTGTGTTTAGATTAGGGTTTCAGTTATAATTGGGGGGTTTCCACTGTTTCGGCACATCAGGGGCTCTCCAAACACGACATGGCGTCCGATCTCAATTCCAGCCAATTCTGCGTTGAAAAAGTAAAACAGTGCTCCTTCCCTTCCGAGCTCTCCTGTGTGCCCAAACAGGGGTTTACCCCAACATATGGGGTATCAGCGTACTCAGGACAAATTGGACAACAACTTTTGTGGACCAATTTCTCCTGTTACCCTTGGGAAAATACAAAACTGGGGGCTAAAAAATAATTTTTGTGGGAAAACAAAAAGATTTTTTATTTTCACGGCTCTGCGTTATAAACTGTAGTGAAACACTTGGGGGTTCAAAGTTCTCACAACACATCTAGATAAGTTCATTGAGGGGTCTAGTTTCCAATATGGGGTCACTTGTGGGGGGTTTCTACTGTTTAGGTACATTAGGGGCTCTGCAAACGCAATGTGACGCCTGCAGACCAATCCATCTAAGTCTGCATTCCAAATGATGCTCCTTCCCTTCCGAGCCCTCCCATGCGCCCAAACGGTGGTTCCCCCCCACATATCGGGTATCAGCGTACTCAGGACAAATTGGACAACAACATTTAGGGTCCAATTTCTCCTGCTAACCTTGGAAAAATACAAAACTGGGGGCTAAAATATAATTTTTGTGGAAAAAAAAATATTTTTTATTTGCATGGCTCTGCGTTATAAACTGTAGTGAAATACTTGGGGGTTCAAAGCTCTCACAACACATCAAGATGAGTTCCTTAGGGGGTCTACTTTCCAAAATGGTGTCACTTGTGGGGGGTTTCTACTGTTTAGGTACATTAGGGGCTCTGCAAACGCAATGTGACGCCTGCAGACCATTCCATCTAAGTCTGCATTCCAAATGGCGCTCCTTCCCTTCCGAACCCTCCCATGCGCCCAAACGGTGGTTCCCCCCCACATATGGGGTATCAGCGTACTCAGGACAAATTGGACAACAACTTTTGTGGTCCAATTTCTCCTGTTACCCTAGGGAAAATACAAAACTGGGGGCTAAAAAATAATTTTTGTGGGAAAAAAATTTTGTTTTATTTTTATGGCTCTGCATTATAAACTTCTGTGAAGCCCTTGGTGGGTCAAAGTGCTCACCACACATCCAGATAAGTTCCTTAGGGGGTCTACTTTCCAAAATGGTGTCACTTGTGGGGGGTTTCAATGTTTAGGCACATCAGTGGCTCTCCAAACGCAACATGGCGTCCCATCTCAATTTCTGTCAATTTTGCATTGAAAAGTCAAACTGCGCTCCTTCCCTTCCGAGCTCTCCCATGCGCCCAAACAGTGGTTTACTGCCACATATGGGGTATCAGCGTACTCAGGACAAATTGGACAACAACTTTTGAGGTCCAATTTCTTCTCTTACCCTTGGAAAAATAAAAAATTGGGGGCAAAAATATAATTTTTGTGAAAAAATATGATTTTTTATTTTTACGGTTCTGCATTATAAACTTCTGTGAAGCACTTGGTGGGTCAAAGTGCTCACCACACCTCTAGATAAGTTCCTTAGGGGGTCTACTTTCCAAAATGGTGTCACTTGTGGGGGGTTTCAATGTTTAGGCACATCAGTGGCTCTCCAAACGCAACATGGCGTCCCATCTCAATTCCTGTCAATTTTGCATTGAAAAGTCAAATAGCGCTCCTTCCCTTCCGAGCTCTCCCATGCGCCCAAACAGTGGTTTACTGCCACATATGGGGTATCAGCGTACTCAGGACATATTGGACAACAACTTTTTGGGTCCAATTTCTCCTGTTACCCTTGGTAAAATAAAACAAATTGGAGCTGAAGTAAAGTTTTTGTGTAAAAAAGTTAAATGTTCATTTTTATTTAAACATTCCAAAAATTCCTATTAAACACCTGAAGGGTTAATAAACTTCTTGAATGTGGTTTTGAGCACCTTGAGGGGTGCAGTTTTTAGAATGGTGTCACACTTGGGCATTTTCTATCATATAGACCCCTCAAAATGACTTCAAATGAGACGTGGTCCCTAAAAAAAAATGGTGTTGTAAAAATGAGAAATTGCTGGTCAACTTTTAACCCTTATAACTCCCTAACAAAAAAAAAAATTGGTTCCAAAATTATGCTGATGTAAAGGAGACATGTGGGAAATGTTACTTATTAAGTATTTTGTGTGACATATCTCTGTGATTTAATTGCATAAAAATTCAAAGTTTGAAAATTGCGAAATTTTCAAAATTTTCGCCAAATTTCCGTTTTTTTCACAAATAAACGCAGGTACTATCAAAGAAATTTTACCACTATCATGAAGTACAATATGTCACGAGAAAACAATGTCAGAATCACCAAGATCCGTAGAAGCGTTTCGGAGTTATAACCTCATAAAGGGACAGTGGTCAGAATTGTAAAAATTGGCCTGGTCATTAACGTGCAAACCACCCTTGGGGGTAAAGGGGTTAAACATGGAAAATTCCATGGCAGACAAAATGAATAGTGCTAAAAATTCCCAATTAAATGTCACCTGCTTAACCCAGCAGGAAGTACATCGGCGTCTAGAAATCACTAAAATTGAAAAATCTCCAGGCCCGGATGGGATACACCCCCGAGTACTGCAGGAATTAAGTACAGTCATTGATAGACTATTATTTTTAATCTTTAAAGACTCCATAATAACAGGGTCTGTACCACAGGACTGGCGCATAGCAAATGTGGTGCCAATATTCAAAAAGGGGACAAAAACTGAACTCGGAAATTATCGGCCAGTAAGCTTAACTTCTACTGTGGGTAAAATACTGGAGGGCATTCTAAGGGATGCTATACTGGAGTATCTGAAGAGGAATAACCTCATGACCCAGTATCAGCACGGGTTTACTAGGGACCGTTCATGTCAGACTAATCTGATCAGCTTCTATCAAGAGGTAAGTTCTGGACTGGACCAAGGGAACCCAGTGGACGTAGTGTATATGGACTTTTCAAAAGCTTTTTATATGGTGCCACACAAAAGGTTGATACATACAATGAGAATAATGGGGATAGGGGAAAATATGTGTAAGTGGGTTAAGAGCTGGCTCAGGGATAGGAAACAAAGGGTGGTTATTAATGGAGCACACTCGGACTGGGTCACGGTTGGCAGTGGGGTACCACAGGGGTCAGTATTGGGCCCTCTTCTTTTTAACATATTTATTAATGACCTTGTAGGGGGCATTCAAAGCAGACTTTCAATATTTGCAGATGACACTAAACTCTGCAGGGTAATCAATGCAGAGGAGGACAAGTTTATATTACAGGATGATTTATGTAAACTAGAAGCTTGGGCTGATAAATGGCAAATGAGCTTTAATGGGGATAAATGTAAGGTTATGCACTTGGGTAGAAGTAATAAGATGTATAATTATGTGCTTAATTCTAAAACTCTGGCCAAAATCGTCAATGAAAAAGACCTGGGTGTATGGGTGGATGACAAACTCATATTCAGTGGCCAGTGTCAGGCAGCTGCTACAAAGGCAAATACAATAATGGGATGCATTAAAAGAGGCATAGATGCTCATGAGGAGAACATCATTTTACCTCTATACAAGTTACTAGTTCGACCACACTTAGAATACTGTGCACAGTTCTGGTCTCCGGTGTATAAGAAAGACATAGCTGAACTAGAGCGGGTGCAGAGAAGAGCGACCAAGGTTATTAGAGGACTGGGGGGTCTGCAATACCAAGATAGGTTATTACACTTGGGGCTATTTAGTTTGGAAAAACGAAGACTAAGGGGTGATCTTATTTTAATGTATAAATATATGAGGGGACAGTACAAAGACCTTTCTGATGATCTTATTAATCATAGACCTAAGACAGGGACAAGGGGGCATCCTCTACATCTGGAGGAAAGAAGGTTTAGGCATAATAACAGACGCGGATTCTTTACTGTTAGAGCAGTGAGACTATGGAACTCTCTGCCATATGATGTTGTAATGAGTGATTCATTACTTAAATTTAAGAGGGGATTGGATACCTTTCTTGAAAAGTATAATATTACAGGGTATATATACTAGATTCCTTGATAGGGCGTTGATCCAGGGAACTAGTCTGATTGCCGTATGTGGAGTCGGGAAGGAATTTTTTTCCCCAATGTGGAGCTTACTATTTGCCACATGGGTTTTTTTTTGCCTTCCTCTGGATCAACATGTTAGGGCATGTTAGGTTAGGCTATGGGTTGAACTAGATAGACTTAAAGTCTTCCTTCAACCTTTATAACTATGTTACTATGTTAAATAAAGACTTTGAATTTTAATTCTGGATCTGGATCCCACTTTTTTCTTCATACGTGTTCCAGCGTCAGGCTGAGATGCCTTTCCATGCTCGGATCTTTTTTTGGACTACGGGAAATTTATTCACAAGGGTGTTCTGAAAACTAACCTTTTTTTGTTTCTAGATTTTCTCAATTCAAGGTGGTCGCGGTGGTGGGGTGGAGGATTCGATTCACAAAGAAAAAAATTCTTTTGAATTTAATTAACTTTGAAGGGGTTAAAAAATTACTCACTTTACTTTGGCTCACCCAGTACTTTGCCCAACACCACCAATCCCCTTCTTGAGCGTGAGCGGGCGCAATGCATGTCATTGATAAGCACGCTCTTTTGGTTATAGCAAGGGGCCTAAAGAATGGAAGACCAGGCCAAAAGAAAAATGAAAAATATGATATGAGGTCCAGCAGTGGTGGACAGGTATGGGGGGTTGGCAGCCATACAGTACAGACCAAAAGTTTGGACACACCTTCTCATTTAAAGATTTTTCTGTATTTTCATGACTATGAAAATTGTACATTCACACTGAAGGCATTAAAACTTTGAATTAACACATGTGGAATTATATACTTAACAAAAAAGTGTGAAACAACTTTTCAGTTGTTTTTAAGAGAATGCCAAGTGTGTGCAAAGCAGTCATCAAAGCAAAAGGTGGCTACTTTGAAGAACCTAGAATGTAAGACATAATTTCTTATGTCTTATATTCTAGGTTCTTCAAAGTAGCCACCTTTTGCTTTGATGACTGCTTTGCACACTCTTGGCATTCTCTTGATGAGCTTCAAGAGGTAGTCACCGGGAATGGTTTTACACTTCACAAGTGTGTCTTGTCAGGTTTAATAAGTGGGATTTCATGCCTTATAAATGGGGTTGGGACCATCAATTGTGTTGTGCAGAAGTCTGGTGGATACACAGCTGATAGTACTACTGAACAGACTGTTAGAATTTGTATTATGGCAAGAAAAAAGCAGCTAAGTAAAGAAAAATGAGTGGCCATCATTACTTTAAGAAATGAAGGTCAGTCAGTCTAAAAAATTTGGAAAACTTTGAAAGTGTCCCCAAGTCCAGTGGCAAAAACCATCAAGCGCTACAAAGGAACTGGCTCACATGAGGACCGCCCCTGGAAAGGAAGACCAAGAGTCACCTTTGCTTCTGAGTCACCAGCCTCAGAAATTGCAGGTTAACAGCGGCTCAGATTAGAGACCAGGTCAATGCCACACAGAGTTCTAGCAGCAGACACATCTCTACAACAACTGTTAAGAGGAGACTTTTGTGCATCAGGCCTTCATGGTAAAATAGCTGCTAGGAAACCACTGCTAAGGACAGGCAACAAGCAGAAGAGACTTGTTTGGGCTAAAGAACACAAGGAATGGGCATTAGTGGAAATCTGTGCTTTGGTCTGATGAGTCCAAATTTGAGATCTTTGGTTCCAACTGCCGTGTCTTTGTGCGACGCAGAAAAGGTGAACGGATGGACTCTACATGCCTGGTTCCCACCGTGAAGCATGAAGGAGGAGGTGTGATGGTGTGGGGATGCTTTGCTGGTGACACTGTTGGGGATTTATTCAAAATTGAAGGCATACTGAACCATGGCTACCACAGCATCTTGCAGCGGCATGCTATTCCATCCGGTTTGCATTTAGTTGAGCCATCATTTATTTTTCAACAGGACAATGACCCCAGAAACTGCTATATAGGAAGCATAAAGCTGGGTGAGGAACAGCCAAACTCTGCTATAAAGGTGAGGATGTGGAAGACAGTTTCATGTCAGAAGTCATTCACAATGGCAAGGTTGAGCACAGCAACAACCCACACGGTTGTTATACTGCATCAGCAAGGTCTCTACCAGGCAATAATTTCAAAGCAAATAGAGGTTTCAAGATGCAATGTTCAAGCTCTTTTCATAAGATGCTATGGTTAGCGAAGGAAACTTGGTACAGCAGAAGAGAGGCACATCACATTTCACTTTGAAATTGGTAAATGTCAAGCAGTGCCATCAGCTCAGAACTAATAGCAACCAGTGGCATCCAGATTCACCCATCTACTGTTCATAGTGGTCTGCTTAGAAAGGGTCTTTATGAAAGAATTGCAGCCAAAAAAACATATCTTCATGGTGGAAACAAGGCCAACTACAGTGGAGAAAAAGGTATTTAGTCAGCCACTAATTGTGCAAGTTCTTCCATTTAAAAAGATGAGAGGCCTGTAATTGACATCAGAGGTAGACCACCACTATGAGAGTTAAAATGAGAAAACAAATCCAGAAAATCAACTTGTCTGATTTGGTAAGGATTTATTTTGCAAATTACGGTGGAAAATAAGTATTTGGTCATTAACAAAAGTTCATCTCAATGTTTTTTATATATATATCTTTTGTTGGCAATGACAGAGGTCACATGTTTTCTGTAAGTCTCCACAAGGTTGGCACACATCCACTTTTTGATCGCTCGGGGTCTGACCGCTGGGACCCCACCGATCCCAAAACTGTAACTCTGAATTCCCCCTTGTGAATTAAACAGTGGGCGATCATGTGCACTGTCTCTGGGGGTCACATTAAGAATGAATGAAGCTGCAGTGCGCATGATTGATCACATGAGCCCCAGTTTTCAGGATCGCTGGGGTGCCAGCGTCAGACCCCCTGTTGTCTAATAGTTAACCCCTATCCAATGGATAGAGGTTAACTTCCAATATAGAGAATACCCAATTAACAATGGCTTAAATTTTAGTAAAAAATATCAGTGCTTTTGTCATGATATACAACCCTGGAGCCCCATTCTATGATATCTGTGTGCCCTGAGAGCGTATGTACGTGGGGTAATTCTACATGTATATTATAAAATGTTTAGGTTGAAGAATAATCATTGAGACTATACATTATATTGATTTAGACAACATATGCTTTAGGATGTGACACAGCAAATTCATCAAAAAATATAAGGTATCGAACTTTCAGATTAGTGTATAGAGAACTATTATTGTAGTATTTGTTGCTCCCAATAGTATTCTGTTATCCTTAGTACATCTATATTAATAAGGGTTGACATAAAGTCTACATAAACTGTCTTCCCTGTTATTTATTACCTTTTTGAAGTTGTGTTCATATTTTACTACAGCCAATTTCTTCTATCCAAGACTTGTAAATTACTGTTCACCTCCTTGACCTCAGTAAGTAACACATTCAACTTTAAGATCAGTCCCCGTAAAGCATTTTACTTGATAAAGTCTTCGTCAAAGAGTCATTTTCAAAGGTGCAGAATTTGAAACTCTAGTGTGGTCTTCCAGCAGATGTACTGTCTGGGGAGTCAATTTCCTCTGGAATTTTGCAGTTAAACTCCTACATCTGCCGTGTGTGAATTTGGAACCTTCCTTGACCACAAGTCCACAGATACCAGTATGTGAGAAATGAAAGTATTGTCCCAGAGCATAATTCAGATGCCAAGATTACAAGCTACTCTTTCTCTTACATTGAAAATGATTTTATTCATTAAAGAGACTAGGATAATATTTGTTTAAACTAAAAATTGTTTTTTTTATAACGCCTTCTGGGACATAAGATTATGATACTTTTTATGTGTCATGCTGTCTATATATAATCTAAAGCAAAAATAGATAGTTCCTATAATCCAGCAGCGACACAATATAAAATGTGCTGGATTATCAGATTTTCTCCACTATTCAAAATACTTTTCAGCATAGAAAAGTATAAAAATCTAATTTGTCTATTTGCTTTTAGGAAGAAAGCTCAAAATAATATATTATTACCACACCAAAACCTGGTAGGCCGGAGTCACACTCAGCATAGGGAAATACGGTCCGTATTTTACATGCGTAATATGCAGAAATGTTCCCAAAATAGTGATCTGTATGTCATCCGTAGGCAGGGTGTGGCAGCGTATTTTGCGCATGTCATCCTCCGCATGTAATCCGTATGGCATCCGTACAGCGAGATTTTCTCGCCGGCTTACAAAACGGACATACAATAGATCCATGGGCTCAAATATTCATGAAAACATATATACATATACATGTCAGTGAAAAACATATATATATATATATTTATATTTAATACAGTGCTAGATAGCAGAAAAGCCGGTAATTCAATTGCCGGCTTTTGCTATCTCCTTCCCAAACCCGACAGGATATGAGACATGGTTTCCATACAGTAAACCATATCATATCCCTTTTTTTTTTTGCGCAATACGCTGACAAACGCAGCATGCTGCGATTTTCTATGCCCGTAAAATACGGCATAGAAGTATAGGGCAGATAGGAGCTGCTCCATAGAGAATCATTGGTCAGTGTGCAATGCGTAGTTTTTGCGCCTCTCATACGTCCGTAAAACTTGCTAGTGTGACCCCGGCCTTACTGTTAGGCATCATTTAGACATCCTTTTTTTTGCTTATGTGAAAAAAAATGTTTTTTATCAGTGTGTTTGATTTGATTTTAATCTATTCTTACATGTCTATTTTTGCCAAAAGTGAGGCATTTACTTTTCAGGTATACAAAAAAAATAAAAAAAAATTAAAAATGTCTAGCTGTTTTAGTACAATGTGCCGAATTCATTAAAAGATGTAACTTTTCATGAAATGATTGAGTTGGTGCTTCTTGTCCATGTCCCTCTTCTACTATGGGAGATATGGCTAGGATTGGGGAGAAAACGGCAAAAGTCACAGATTTTGCAACTTATCAAAGTGTTTTATGCCAGTATTCTGGACTAAACACTTTGATGTATTGGCCACAAAATTTCTTTGGGGAGATTTATGAAGAAGGTCCACTTTTTTAAAAAAAAATTAAAACAATTGAAAAATCACTTCAAAACACTTGAAAGACTCTTCCTCTTCATTTCTATTGTAATAAGACTTTCAGGTTGTATATTCAGTTTTTTGAGAATTTTTTTTCTTTTTTTCTGCTTCAGGTTTTGAAAAAGCTAGGCTGGAGAAAAGAAAGTGCATGTTACTTGCTTGAAATGTCTCCAGATGAAATGTGCTTTGAACTGGGTACTGTTCAAAAGGCTGCAAAAAAACGCTCCAGTAAAAAAAAACTATTCCAAAATGTTTCAAAGAGTGGTTTACAAAAGTATTCACCCCCATTGGGTTTTTACCTATTTTGTTACTGTACAACCTATGTTTAAATATTTTTGCAATCTGATTTGTGTGTGATGCATCAGCACTAAATAGTCTAAGTTGGTGAAGTGAAAAGAGAAAAATATAGGCATAAATTAAATTTATGGGATCAAATAACTAAAAATTGGCACGTGCAATGCATATGTATTCACCCCTTTTGCTATGAAGACCCTACAAATTTCTAGGGCAACAATTACCTTCATAAGTCACATGCTTAGTGATAGGACGTCCACCTGTGTGCAATCTAAATGTCACATGTCTGTCCGTATATACACTTTGCCATTTCTGAAAGGTCACAGAGGCTGCAAAACCAGAGGCGCCACTAACCAAACACCATGAAGACCAAAGAGATCTCCAAACAAGTCAGGGAGAAAGTTGCTGAGAAGTACAAGTCAGGGTTGGGTTATAAAAAAAAAAAATCCCAATCTCTAATGACCCCCAGAGCACTAGCACATCTATTATCATCAAATGGAAAGAACATGGTACCACAACAAACCTGCCAAGAGAGGGAAGTCCACCAAAACTTTCAGCCTAGGCTAGGACGGCATTAATCAGAAAAGCAGCACAGAGACCAAGTGTAACCCTGAAGAAGCTGCAGAGTTCCCAAGTAGAGACTGGAGTATCTGTCCATATGACCATAATAAGCCATATACTCCATAGAAGTTACCTATATGGAAGAGTGGGCAGTAAAAGACCTTTACTTACACACAAAAATTGTATGGCTCATTTTGAGTTTGTCAAAAGACATGTGAGAGATTCCCCAAATGTGTGGAGGAAGGTTCTGTGGTCAGATGAGACCAAAATTGAACTTTTTTTCATCACTCCAAGAACACTATCCCCACAGTGAAGCATGATGGGTCAGCAATATGCTGTGGAGATGTTTTTCTGTAATAGGGAAAATGGTCCGAGTCGAAGGGAAGATGGCTGGTGCAAAATACATGAATATTGAGCAAAACCTGTTTCAGTATGTCAGTGATTTTAGACTGGGACGGAGGTTCACCTTCCAACAAGACAATGACCCAAAGCATACTGTTAAAGCAACACTTGAGATGTTTAAGGGGAAACGTGAAAATGTTTTGGAGTGACCTAGTCAAAACTTAGACCTTAATCTAATTGAGAATCTGTGGAAAGATTGCTTTTTCCTTCTAACTTGAAGGAGCTGAAACATTTATGCCTTGAGGAATGGTCAAAAATCCCAGTGGCAAGATGTGGAAAGCTCAGAGTGACTTGCAGCTGTTGTTACCATAAAAGGAGACTCTACAAAGTACTGACTTTAGGGGGGTCAATAATTATGCACACTGAAATTTTCAGTTATTTTGTCCTATTTGTTGCTTACTTCACAATAAAAGGAAAGTTAAATGTTCACAGTGTGTAGGCATGTTCTTTACATGAAATTTTGCAAACCCTCAAAAACAGGGAAATTCCAGGTTGTGAGGTAGCAAAACACAAAAACTGCCAAGGGGGTGAATACTTTCGCAAGCCACTGCATGTACACACAGAATTTTAGTTTGCTGTGGCCAATAAATATAAGTTTTTCAAGTGGGAACGATTTCTGGAATCGCTCCTTCCATTTGGCATTTTCTAGGCTTAATTTTTGTTAATGTTTTCTTAACATGTCCTGAGGAGTATTGTTAATGACAGAGTTCACACATAGCTACATAGATTGTATCAAAACTGCAGCAAGAAGCCCACCAAGTGATAAATCGCTGGAATGGATATCCCTTCCCCTACATTATGCTGCTCTCAGACATGGTAGGAAAAACCTGGTGATGGATTCCCTTTAAAAAGTTGCCCAGGCATCATTGTGACATTGACTTCTATTGTAAAGTACAGTATGTAGTGGCTTCACCGTAAAAAAAGCCTTAAAAATTGTCAGGTGACTTCTTTTATAGCCGGTTTCACACGTCACTGCCTCCGGTACGTGTAGTGATAGTTTTCTCACATACAGAGACACTGACACACGTAGACCCATTCAAATGAATGGGTCTATACAGATCACAGCGTGTTTAGACCGACCGCGTGTCCGTGTGCAAAACACGCAGACATCTCTGTTTTTACCTGGACACACGGGTCGCCAAACGACCCGCACACGTGCACATGGAGAACAGTGTACTGTCCTCTGTGTGTATGGCCGGCCACTGGGGAAGCAGTGCTACTGTAAGCGCTGTTCCCCTGCGTGTGGTGCTGAATACGGCTTTCATCCATTGTCCCTTGCTCTGCCGGCAAGCAGCGTGAGCAGGGGACAATGAATGAAAGAAAACACCGACGTGGGGTCCCCCCTATATTTTAAAACCAACCCCGCAAAACTCACTGGTGCAGGCTGCTATTCTCAGAATGGTAAGGGGCCATGGATATGGGCCACCAGCAGCCTAAAAACAGCAGCCCGCAGCTGTCCAGAAAAGGCACATCTATTAGATGTGCCAATTCTGGAGCTTTGCCCGGTTCTTCCCACTTGCCCTGTAGCAGTGGCAAGTGGGGTAATGAGGGGTTAATGTCACCTTTCTAAATCAGCAGGCATTTTCCCACGCTCAAGAGTTCATTTGAGTTCATGCCAGCAGGGAGCGCAGTTTCGGTGATGTCACCGCTAGTCACTGAAGCTCCGCTCCCAGCATTTCATTCATTCCACAATGCGGTCGCATTAGCAGCACTCCCGGTTGCAAACTGTATATACACCAGATATGGATTACTGCGTGGGACTGATTGTATGCCGGACAGGTATGGGTATATTGTTGGCTTAGTAAGTCGACATTTATTACAGGAGATCGAAAGCGTTGCTTGGAATGATTAATAAATATGGAAAAACTGTGTATATTGTTTTATTTCATTAAAATACTTTTTTCTTACTGTGTGGTGTTTGATTAACCCTTTAACAATTATAGGATTAGTAATGGATAGGTGTTTTATTTACACCTCTCGATTGCTAAGCTGGGCTTAATGTCACCTTACAATAGGAAGGTGACATTAGCCTCTCATTACCCCACTTGCCACCACTACAGGGCAAGTGGGAAGAACTGGGCAAAGCTCCAGAATTGGCGAATCTAAAAGATGCACATTTTCTGGGCAGCTGCGGGCTGCTGTTCTTAGCTGGGGGCCCCTTATCCATGGCCCCTTACCAGCCGGAGAATAGCAGCCTGTGAGTTTTGATGTGTTGGTTTTAAAATATAGGAGGGACCCCACGTTGTTTTTTTCTTTAATTCATTCTCCACTGCTCGCTGGCTGGGGAGAATAATGACAGCTGCGTTCAGCACCACATGCAGGGTAACAGCGCTTACTGTAGCGCTGCTTTCCGGTGGCCGTCCATGTGGTACTGATGCTGCAAACACGGGCAGCACACAGTTGCCACACGGTGTGCCACACGGACACACAGACACGGATATCTCCGGTACCGTGTTTTCTGGTACCGGAAATATCAGGACATGTGAAACCGGCCTAAATGATTGTTGTTTTTTGGAAACCTGAAGCTAATTAAAAATGCTCAACAGACTGAACATAAGCACAGTGAGTTAATATTCAATAGGAATAAATAGGAAGAGTCTTTTCAGCTGCATTAAGCAGCTCTACCCTCGCCTACTGTATTCTCACTCATCCCTTGTAGATTGTGAGTCTTCGCGGGCAGGGTCCTCTCTCCTCCTGTGCCAGTTATGACTTGTATTGTTTAAGATTATTGTACTTGTTTTTATTATGTATACCCCTCCTTACATGTAAAGCGCCATGGAATAAATGGTGCTATAACAATAAATAATAATAATAATAATAATAATAATAATAATAATAATTGGAACGATTTGTCATGTGCTCCAACAACTTTTCAAAAAACTATGTACAAACCTTTAAAAAATGCTTCAGGGAACGAAAACCTCAGTAAAGAAGGAGCATTTCCTAAAGTGGTTACCACTAGACTGCTCGTCCTTTTATGACCACCTAAAAAAAAACCTATAAATGTTTGTGCACATGCCGTTTTTTAGACTTTAAAGCAAAAGACACTTCCGAAAATGCTAGTGGTGTTTTAGTGATTTCTTTGGCAACTTTTTCGTTATTTCAACTCTATATTCTAAGTGAGCGCCTTTCATTGAAGAATGGACTGGTCACTTCTTAGAGCTATTTCATGACTTTTAAAGTCTGATGAGCTTAAAATAAGTTAAGCATTGCTGTGCATATGTTAATTATTTGTAGTATTTTCAAAGTTCTTTTTCAGACGGCTTTCATACAGAATCCACCCGAAAAAGACATCATGTGCTTATACCTTAAGTCTATGTGCACACTTTGCGGATTAGCCTTAGGAATTTCTGGTGCGGATTCTGCCTCTCCTGGCAGAAAACGCAGCTGTGGATTTGTTGCGTTTTGTTGTGCGGATCCGCAGCGTTTTTGTGCGTTTTTTGTGTGGATTTACTGCGTTTTTAACCCTGCGGATTTCTATAATGGAATGGGTACAAAAACGCTGCAGATCCGCAAAAAATAAGTGACATGCTACTTCTTTTAATCCGCAGTGTTTCCGCACCGGATTTTCCGCAAAGTGTGCACAGCTTTTTTTTTCTCATTGATTTACATTGTACTGTAAATCAATTGCGGATCTGCAGCATTTCTGAACCGCAAAAAACGCTGCGGATCCGCAGAGAATCCGCAACGTGTGCACATACCCTCAGAGGATTTACTGCCAAAGGATTTGCCTTCAGATTTTTTTTTCTATCTTTCATTTTACCATTTTTTTCTTTATCCTCCTATAATCACTTATTACAGCCTTTATTGTCTGAGCAATAGATACATTGTCACCTCTGACAATGTATGACATGAATTTTCTTGTTGAAGACAATTTCCTAATCTAAGATTTTTTTCTTACAGAATATTATGTAAAATCAATAGGCCTTCTCAGAACATTGTCTTATAGAAAAATATGAATACAACAGGAATGCAGAACCTGACTATAAGATTTTTGTAGTTTCTACTTTGGAGACATATACCGTAGGTCTGGCTCTGTATACTGTACAGTAAACAGTAGGACTGTTCAGACCATTGCAAACTGTTTATTTTCAATACTTGAAATGTGAAAAAATTGTTGTAAAAGGATGAAAAGTTGTAGGAAAAGAAAGCATGAATGCCATTCAAAGTAATGCACTTTATTTTTTTTTTACCTGAAAGAAAATACAGGCAGCTGTATAAATGTGAACAAGATTGGAAAGCAGTGTACGGACTGGCCGGCAGCTCTCCCGATCCCAGCATCACAGCTTCATGTATTTCTATGCTCCAAACATGAGAGCCACCAGCCAGTCAGTGCACTGCTTTCCAATCATGTTCCGATTTACATGGTCTTCTGACTGCACCCTTAAAAGGTGGCCATCAGCCCAAAATGACTATTCAAGCCAAGCATAATTGCTTTGTGCCCCCTTGGCGTGGCCAACAGTTCAGTGCATCCTCCTACCTACTTGCTTTCATCTATCAATTCCCATCTCTCTCGAGTAAAACCAGAGTAGTCAATCAAGGAAGAAAAAGGTGAAGAAGTGCCATGTCAAGAGACTCCTTCTAAAAGCAAAGCATTCACCTATACATATTGCCAAATAAAACGTTATTCTTATTGAACACTAGAGACTCAATGGACCGACGGCTCACTGCCACGCCAAGGAACGTTTCATCATTACCGAGTCCAATGTGTGAAGCACTCAGATAATATAGAAAACATTTCAGGATATTGGTTAAGCATTTTCAGAACTCACAGGTATTGTCTCAAGATAATCTGTTACATGAAGGACTCTGAACACAAATCTTGGAGTGGGCGGAATACCATGGGAAAAGCAATGTAATCTCCACTGTTCCCAGCAAAGTTTGCTAAATGTCCTTCATGATGATCTGGAATGCTGTTAGAGGAACATTCTGTGGCCACATGAGAAAAGTTTGGAACATTTCGATATGTATGAATAAACATTAAAAAAAATTAAACTCATGCCAGCAATGAGATAGATTTACTGTTGCCTCACAAACAGCTCAACTAAGTATTCAACATCTATCAAGAAGGGTACATATGTCACCCATCGAAATGGGCTTTCAACACATACTATGTTATTCCTTTTCACCTTGCAAAATGATTTTTGTAAGTAAAAAACATTGGTGGCGGCACATCACTAAGACTTATGTACAATTCCAGTAGCAGTAACCGTATCAGCTTCAGGAGGGATAAAGACTATTCTAGACCAGACCTGCAAGGCATGTTGCTTCTTAAGATGTCAGACATACAAAGAATGAGGAATAAGAAGAGAGGGGATATTAACATCAGAGCTAGGGAGGCAGAAAGGGAGAGAGGAAGGACAAACTACTAAAAGGCAATTCTTATTGCAAATCAATGCCACAATACGATGCAATATAATACTGTATGATTCTCAAGTCGTGGGACATGACACATACCATATGTATACATTCTCAATACCATAGTACAAAATTAAAATATGGAGTAGCATGTATATATAGATATATAAAGTGGCATGTAAAAGTTTGGGCACCCCCTGGTACTGTTACTATTATTGTGAACAGTTAAGCAAGTTGAAGATGAAATGATCTCTGAAAGAGCTAAAGTTAAGCCCTTAACCCCCAAGGGTGGTTTGCACATTAATGACCGGGCCAATTTTTACAATTCTGAAAATTTGGAAAATGTAACAATTTTCAAACTTTGAATTTTTGTGCCTTTAAAACACAGAAATATGTCACAAATATATATATAGTTAATAAATAACATTTCCCACAAGTCTACTGTACACTGGAACAATTTTGGAAACAAATTTTTTTTTGTTAGGAAGTTATAAGGGTTAAAAGTTGACCAGCGATTTCTCATTTTCACAGCAAAATTTACAAAACCATTTTTTTAGGGACCACCTCACATTTGAAGTCACATTTAGGGGTATATATGGCAGAAAATACCCAAAAGTGACACCATTCTAAAAACTGCACCCCTCAAGCTAATCAAAACCACATTCAAGAAATTTAGTAACCCTTCAGGTGCTTCACAGGAGCAGAAGCAACATGGAAGGAAAATGAACATTTAACTTTTCAGTCACGAAAATGATATTTAGCAACAATTTTTTTATTTTCCCAAGGGTAACGGGAGAAATTGTACCACAAAAGTTGTTGTCCAATTTGTCCTGAGTACGCTGATACCCCATATGTGGGGGGAACCACTGTTTGGGCGCACGTCAGGGCTCGGAAGGGAAAGAGCGCCGTTTGATTTTTTTCAACCTAAAATTGGCTGGAATTGCGATCGGACACCATGTCACGTTTGACGAGCATCTGGTGTGCCAAAACAGTGAAAACCACACACAATGACCCCATTTTGGAAACTAGACCCCCAATGAACTTATCTAGATGTGTGATGAGCACTTTGAACCCCCAGGGGCTTCACAGACGTTTATAACGCCCGGGCATGAAAATAAAAAACATATTTTTTCCACAAGCATGATCGTTTATTCCCCAATTTTTTAATTTTCCCAAAGGTAACAGGAGAAAGTGGACTGTGAAAGTTGTCCAAGTTGTCCTTAGTACGCTGATGCCCCATATGGGGGGGGACCACTGTTTTGGCGCACGGCAGGGCTCGGAAGGGAAGGAGCGGCGTTTGATTTTTTCAACCTAAAATTGGCTGGAATTGCGATTGGATGCCATGTCACGTTTGACAAGCCCCTGATGTACCTAAACAGGGGAAACCCCCCACAAGTGACCCCATTTTGGAAACTAGACACCCTAATAAACTTATCTAGATGGATGATGAGCACCTTGAACCCCCAGGGGCTTCACAGAAGTTTATAATGCCTGGGCGTGAAAATAAAAAATCATATTTTTTTCCACAAACATGATCATTTAGTCCCCAATTTTTTATTTTCCCAAAGGTAACAGGAGAAATTGGACTGTGAAAGTTGTTGTCCAATTTGTCCTGAGTACGCCGATACCTGTTATGTGGGGAGAACCACTGTATGGGTGCACAGCAGAGCTCGGAAGGGAAGAAGCGCCGTTTGATTTTTTTCAACCTAAAATTGGATTGAATTGCGATCGGATGCCATGTCACGTTTGATGAGCCCCTGATGTGCCTAAACTGTGGAAAACCCCCACAATGACACCATTTTGGAAACTAGACCCCCTAATGAACTTATCTAGATGTGTGATGAACACTTTGAACCCCCAGGGGCTTCACAGAAGCTTATAATGCCCGGGCGTGAAAATAAAAAATCATATTTTTTCCACAAACATGATCATTTAGTCCCCAATTTTTTATTTTCCCAAAGGCAAAAGGAGAAATGAACTGCGAAAGTTGTCCAATTTTTCCTGAGTATGCTGATACCCCATATGTGGGGGGAACCACTGTTGGGGCACACGGCAGGGCTCGGAAGGGAAGGAGCGCCGTTTGATTTTTTTTCAAACAAAAATTTGCTGGAATTGCGATCAGACGCCATGTCATGTTTGACGAGCCCCTGATGTACCTAAACAGTGGAAACCCCCAACAAGTGACCTTATTTTGGAAAGTAGACCCCCTAACGAACTTATCTAGATGTGTGATGAGCACTTTGAACCCTCAGAGGCTTCACAGAAGTTTATAACGCCCGGGCGTGGAAATAAAAAATTTTTTTTCCCAAACATGATCGTTTAGTCCCCAATTTTTTAATTTTCCCAAAGGTAACAGGAGAAATTGGAACGCGAAAGTTGTCCAATTTGTCCTGAGTACGCTGATACAGCCAGGAGGAGATCTGGCTGTGTGACCGCTCTGCAGGGATCCTCCGCTAGAGTGAGGACCCCTGCATAGTGGTCAGACAGGTCACAGGCAGGTGACAGACAGGTCACAGAGCGGTCACACCGCTGCTGTGAGCTGTCATTGGTGGGATCGAATGATCACATCGATCCCACCAATCACTGCAGGCCCTGGTGACCATGGCAACAGCCTAGGATCCTAGGCAGGTCACAGCCAGGTCACCAGGAGGGCACACAGCGGTCACAATGTGACCGCCACAATGCCCTGTGATTGGCGCAATTGTCGATAACATCGATCAAGCCAATCAGCTCCTGCAGGCCCTGCTGGGCCTATCCTAGGCTCTGGCCTTGAATCAGTGCTATTACAGCACCAATCCAGGCTGGTACAGGCAGGGCACAAAGTGGTAATACCGCTGCTGCACTCTGTGATTGGAGCAATCGATATGATCGGCGATCGCTCCAATCCAGTACTCGATCCTAGCCTGGGACATCATTGTTTCAGCCAATCTGATTGGCTGAAACAATGAGAATCGCTGTGATTGGCTGTTCAGAATTGAAGAGCCAATCACAGCGATCAGGAGGCTTGAGGGGGGGCGGCGTCAGGCCCCAGGATGCCTAGGCCATCTTCCATGAGGTAAGATGGCATCGGAAATTTAATGCGATCACCTCAACTTAAGTCGCAATGTCGCATTAAAGAGCATGACGTACTATCCCGTCACTGGGAATTAAGTCCCAGGTCACCTTGACGGGATAATACGTCATATGGGATTAAGGGGTTATAGATCCAATGGGTAACTTTTCTCCTTCAGGAGAATGACATTTCTAGCCGGCAGTGCTCCTCTGGGAAATTAAATATGCCACAGTCTCTTCAGAGAGGAACTTCCAACAGGTGGCACAGGAGTTCTAGTTCCTCTCTGAATAGACAATTTGCATATAAAGTTAAACATGACACATTTCCATGCTATTTCAGGCAAAACATTATATATATATATAATATATATCATCTTTGGGCGCCCTTGGAGATTTGGGTGCTCACATAACTTTGACCAAGACCTTAATAAGCCTGTTATTATTATTATTATTTATTTATATAGCACCATTAATTCCATGGTGCTGTACATGAGAAAGGGGTTACATACAGAGTTATAGATATCGTTTACAGTAAACAAATTTACAGTGACAGACTGGTACAGAGGGGAGAGGACCCTGTCCTTGCGGACTTACATTCTATGGTTATAGCTTGTTCACTATTGTTAGGGAAGGCCAGGTACTGCAAATTTCCCAGCTTTATAGAAACTCAGCCTCCTCTAACCTTGTGCCAAAACCTTGCAGCCATGGTTTCTTCTAAGCAGCTGCCTAGTACTTTGAAAATTGTAATAGTGGAGACACACAAAGCAGAAGAAGTGTATAAGAAGATAGTAAAGCATTTTCAAGTTGCCCTTTCCTCGGTCAAAATTTTATTAACAAATGGCAGTTAACAGGAATTGTGGAGGTCAAGATAAGGTCTGGAAGACCAAGCAAAATTTCAGTGAGCTGCTCATAGGATGGCAAATTGGAACCCCTACTTGACTGCAAAAGACCTTCAGAAAGATTTTGCAAACTCTTGAATTGTGGTACATTGTTCTACTTTTAGGAGACATCTGCACAAATAAGGGGGTGCTACTAAGTATTAACCATGCAGGGTGCCAAAACATTTGCATTGTCCAATTTTCCTTTTAGAAATTTTTAAAATGTAAAAGATGACAATATTTTTTTTTGCTTAAAATACAAAGTACCGTACATGTGTCATCTTTAACGTTAGGCCTTTCAGGGATCACTTCATCTTCAACTTGCTTAACTGTTCACAATAACAGTAATTTTGACCAGTGGTGCCCAAACTTTTAAATGCCACTGTTCTGGCTTTACAATTTGCAAAATGAAGAGACCACCACATCAAAACCCTGTCATGGGCAGCCCAATCTCCAGACCTGAACCCCATTGAAAACTTCTGGAATGTAATCAAGAGGATGATGGATGGTCACAAGCCATCAAACAAAGAAGAACTGCTTACATTTTTGTGCCAGAAGCAGTGTGAAAGACTGGTGGAAAGCATGCCAAGACGCATGAAAGCTGTGATTAAAAATCATGGTTATTCCGCAAATATTGATTTCTGAACTCTTCCTAAGTTAAAACATTAGTATTGTTGTTTCTAAATGACTATGAACTTGTTTTCTTTGCATTATTTGAGGTCTGAAAGCACTGTTGTTGTTTTTTTTTATTTTGACCATTTTTCTTTGTCAGAAAAAAAATACAAAAATTAATTGCTTGGAAATTCGGAGACATGTTGTCAGAAGTTTATAGAATAAAAGAACAACTTACATTTTACTTAAAAATATACTGTATTTTCTGGCGTATAAGACTACTTTTTAACCCTTGAAAATCTTCTCAAAAGTCGGGTATCGTCTTATACGCCAGGTGTCGTTTTATAGGGTAGGTGCGGAGTAATCTGCGGTCGCCGCATATTGTGGGGGGAGCGACACCAATGACAAGGAGAGGGGCACCTCACCGGGAAGGTGTAAGTGAAGCAGAGGCAGAGAAGGAGATAATAGGATACAAGGGTGAGCCAGATTAGTGAAAGAGGAGTGTTTTTCTAGGTACAGCACCGCTCTCTCTCTCTCTTATTTGCATACCCCTGGCATCCCAGACGCTGACAGTTTGCTTCACTTACACCTTCCTGGTGAGGCGCTCCCTCACCTCGTCATCGGGACCACTCCCCCCCCACTATATACTTCGACCGCAGATTGCTTCGCACCCACCATATAAGACGACACCCGGCATATAAGACAACCCCCGACTTTTGAGAAGATTTTATATTTTAACTGGAAAAGTTGGGGGTCGTCTTATACGCCCAGTCGTCTTATACGCCGGAAAATACGGTCCCTATAAAGAGAAAAATCAGGCAAACTGAACATTTTGCAGTGATCTCTTAATTTTTGCCAGAGCTGTACATTTCTATATAAAAACAACTTGTTCATAAGTTCAGTTTTTTGGGTGTCTTCTAAGCACTTTAGGTTTCCAAAGATGTCAGGCGGTTAAAAGAACTTTCTACTGGTGTTTTCTGCTCTGGAGATGCTGTGTACAAAAGAATATGAGTCGATAGGGTGCTCAAAAGATGTCTGGGTGTCTTTTTGAGTGATTTTGCTTGTAAAACTGTTTGTGGTTTCATGATTGTTGAATGGAGTTAAAAAAAAAATAAAAAACCTCCAGAAAATGTCTATTAAGAAAACTACAAGAAAATGTCGGGGGGAAAAAGCAGTCAGAATGGGCAAAAAAGTACTCAGGAAATTATCAAAAATAACTATAGAAAAAAGCTGCATCAGAGAAAAAGCGTCTCCCCTTGAAAAACTTGTCCGGTTTGCCTGCTTTAAAGAAACAAATGTGTGTATGTAATATAAGGGCTTCACAACACTCTATATTTTTCCTTGTGTTTTTCCAGGGTATAAAGCGCAACGTATTACAGTACCGGAAAACTGAATAAGATTTCTGATATCTCATGTACAAGCTTATTTTTTCCAGCAGAAGAGTTGTATCAAGTCTGCAGCAATTCTTGATTTTCCAGTAAAAATGCATACAAAATGCACGTAAGAGCATTCAAAAATGCGTGGATTTCTTGCAGTGTTTTTCCTGTTGACACTCTGGTGTTTGGTGCAGAATCTGCTACAAGTACTCAAGGGTATGTACTGTATACCAGGCATCTTTTTCTGATGGCTTCCCCCCCAAAATCCACCTGAAAAAAGCGGTGCAAAAGTGTTCCATATAACGACACAATGGTGAGCATGTTCTGTCTTATGTCACTTCTTTTAACCCTGAAGCAGTTAAAAGAAGTGACATGATCATTCTTAATAGTATAATTCTTCATAGGATAGCGTAAGAGATGCCGGCGGCTCCACCTGGGAAATCCCAGCAGCTGCACCAGCATCTAAAAGACATTGTGTGCACATACTCCAAGCAAGATTTATAAAAAAAATAAATCAAAAAGAAAAACTGTCTTTGTTGCCTATATCAACCAATCATAGTCCAGCTTTCATGTCACCGGAGCAGAGCAGAAATTGAATGCTGTTATGTGATTGCTTTCTACGGTCAACAAAAATTATTTTAGGAAGTTCCTCTGCTACATTACAGTTGTACATGGAATGAAGAAAGCGGCTCCAATTCGCAAATAGTTTTCATTAAAACTTGTAAAACCATCAAAGACTTTGTTGGTTTTTAGGGCAGCTCTACCAAATTTTTAAGAAGTGATTTGAGCTTAATGGGCAGAGGCCAGGGCCAAATGAGGCCGACAAATTCACCATAATTTATGCCACCGTAAATTGCTCCACGGATGTCCTCGCCATATCTTACACTAGCGCACAGAGGCTGAAATCAGGTCTCTTAATAATCGTATTACTCCGGCGTATCCGTCATCAAGACTGGCGAGTAGACAATGTAGTATGAACTGTAGCCTAAGGCATATCATGAATCACATGACCGGTCGATTGCAGCCCACCAAGTCAGCCTTGCCTTATATATGTAAGTTCTCCCCTTAGTTTTGGCAGTTTCTGAAAACATTGTATTTCCTCGTTCCAAAGGGCGGCTCCATTTTTTTCGGTGAAAGTTCTTTGCAAAATCCTATTAAAAAAAATAGATGTACTAGCTTGTGGTTTTGGAAGGCTTTACTGAGAAATTGACATTAAAAGCAGGATTACGGCAGAAATGTAAACCATTTTTGCATGAACATAGATGACTGTGGACTGCAGCACTGAGCCAGAAGCCAGCATCCACTTATTGTGCTGGAAATGACAATGTAGCATTGGTTGTCTGCCGTAAATCCATGTAATTTAGGGGAACATATTGATTAATGATGGTTTACAGACTATGGAGACCGTTGAGATGGAAAAATATTTAGTAAGGAAATTTAGTCACCCTAATTGCACTACGTTTTAGTTTGAAATCTTCATTTCTTCATTCATTATCAGACACCATGACATGCAGCTTGCCACCTGATACATGGTTAAGATCTTTCGGTCACAGCCAGCAAGATTCATTTTAAAGCGTAGAGCCGGACAGGATTGGACGTGGCCAAGCGTGGCAGACAAACTAATCTATAATTCACGCCACAAACGTTATGACAGAATTTTGAACGAAAATTACGAAAGAAATGTACTGCCTGGCATACATGTCTGGTGGCGCAGGACAGTTCAAAGATGCGCCAAATTTAATAAAGAGGTAGACGCCTTTTAATAAATTTGGCGTCTTTTACTACTGCGCTATCTTCATGAAGACTAACGCACAATAAACTGGGGCTCATGTGCTTTCCTCTGTGACAGTAGCCTGTTTTGCCTATGGCTCCTCCATCGGGCTGTATTGTACAGTGGGGCAAAAAAGTATTTAGTCAGTCAGCAATAGTGCAAGTTCCACCACTTAAAAAGATGAGAGGCGTCTGTAATTTACATCATAGGTAGACCTCAACTATGGGAGACAAACTGAGAAAAAAAAATCCAGAAAATCACATTGTCTGTTTTTTTTATCATTTTTTTTGCATATTATGGTGGAAAATAAGTATTTGGTCAGAAACAAACAATCAAGATTTCTGGCTCTCACAGACCTGTAACTTCTTCTTTAAGAGTCTCCTCTTTCCTCCACTCATTACCTGTAGTAATGGCACCTGTTTAAACTTGTTATCAGTATAAAAAGACACCTGTGCACACCCTCAAACAGTCTGACTCCAAACTCCACTATGGTGAAGACCAAAGAGCTGTCAAAGGACACCAGAAACAAAATTGTAGCCCTGCACCAGGCTGGGAAGACTGAATCTGCAATAGCCAACCAGCTTGGAGTGAAGAAATCAACAGTGGGAGCAATAATTAGAAACTGGAAGACATACAAGACCACTGATAATCTCCCTCGATCTGGGGCTCCACGCAAAATCCCACCCCGTGGGGTCAGAAGGATGACAAGAACGGTGAGCAAAAATCCCAGAACCACGCGGGGGGACCTAGTGAATGAACTGCAGAGAGCTGGGACCAATGTAACAAGGCCTACCATAAGTAACACACTACGCCACCATGGACTCAGATCCTGCAGTGCCAGACGTGTCCCACTGCTTAAGCCAGTACATGTCCGGGCCCGTCTGAAGTTTGCTAGAGAGCATTTGGATGATCCAGAGGAGTTTTGGGAGAATGTCCTATGGTCTGATGAAACCAAACTGGAACTGTTTGGTAGAAACACAACTTGTCGTGTTTGGAGGAAAAAGAATACTGAGTTGCATCCATCAAACACCATACCTACTGTAAAGCATGGTGGTGGAAACATCATGCTTTGGGCCTGTTTCTCTGCAAAGGGGCCAGGACGACTGATCCGGGTACATGAAAGAATGAATGGGGCCATGTATCGTGAGATTTTGAGTGCAAACCTCCTTCCATCAGCAAGGGCATTGAAGATGAAACGTGGCTGGGTCTTTCAACATGACAATGATCCAAAGCACACCGCCAGGGCAACGAAGGAGTGGCTTCGTAAGAAGCATTTCAAGGTCCTGGAGTGGCCTAGCCAGTCTCCAGATCTCAACCCTATAGAAAACCTTTGGAGGGAGTTGAAAGTCCGTGTTGCCAAGCGAAAAGCCAAAAACATAACTGCTCTAGAGGAGATCTGCATGGAGGAATGGGCCAACATACCAACAACAGTGTGTGGCAACCTTGTGAAGACTTACAGAAAACGTTTGACCTCTGTCATTGCCAACAAAGGATATATTACAAAGTATTGAGATGAAATTTTGTTTCTGACCAAATACTTATTTTCCACCATAATATGCAAATAAAATGTTAAAAAAACAGACAATGTGATCTTCTGGATTTTTTTTCTCAGTTTGTCTCCCATAGTTGAGGTCTACCTATGATGTAAATTACAGACGCCTCTCATCTTTTTAAGTGGTGGAACTTGCACTATTGCTGACTGACTAAATACTTTTTTGCCCCACTGTATAGTTTTGTTCCATTATGCAGCCATTTCCTAAACTTCTCTACTTAATGTGAACTATTAGTGTAGATAGAATTTGGGGAAATTAGAAGATGTCCAAATATTAAAAGGAGTCTTTACATTTCTGACTGCTTTTCCTCAATGAATTTAATGGCTCAATGGGCTGAAGTAAGGAAAATGTGTGAGTATTTCACGCAAGTCACACTGATGGTCCATGTGGTGTCCGATTTTTTTCTTAGACTTTATTCATAGACTTGCATTGGCGAGACTCGGACGATATATGCCTGAATACGATATACGCATGCTGCGATTTTACACGCACGTAGAATACGCCCGAGGGAAAAAAACGGTGATGTGTGCTGCCCCATAGATTAACACTGGTCCCAGTGCTATGCGATGCTTTCTCGCATAGCACTCGTCCGTATTATACATTAGTGTGACTCCGGCCTTTAGCTGAAACTTTCATTCATACAAATATGGGGGCTATGTGACATTATGTTTGCTTTTTATTGCTTTTTTTTGGTATAGGGTGGTGAACAAAATAAATGGAGATTCTGGCATTCCAAGTTTTTTTCTTTTTGGCATTTAACATAATGTTTAAATACATCTGTGTTTTGAAAGATCGAAATTTGGATCTTTTGGACACAGAGGCGTAGCTAGAGCTTTTGCCGCCCGGGGCTGTTCCCGAGTTTGGCGCCCCCCCCCAGCTCAATACACACAAAGGTTACCAAAAATGGTTTTCCTGTTTTGTAGAACTTAAACTGGGCCTAATGGTGTCACCCCCACATGCCACACCTGTGACTTAATACCACCACACCATGACCAGGCCACATAGTGACCGAATAATACTACATACAAGGGACAAATACCACCGCACCATTTCCAGACCACATATTACCACCACATAGTGACTGAATACTACAATACTGATCAGTAATAAAAAAAACCCCACAATACTATCACCATAAGTGCCACTATTCACAGGAGATCTGTACTTAGTATGCAGTGTCTGTGTAGAGGTAATACAGAGATCACTGGTGACATTATACACAGGACCTCTATATAGTATACAGTGTATAGTGTCAGTGTATAGGTAACACTGACTCACCAGTGACGTCTCTAGGTGAAGTCCTTCATCTTTCATCCAGCACAGACCGCCATCATTCCTTCCAGCCAGGACTCGTTTCTGCAGGAA
Source organism: Ranitomeya imitator (assembly GCF_032444005.1). Lineage (NCBI taxonomy): Eukaryota > Metazoa > Chordata > Amphibia > Anura > Dendrobatidae > Ranitomeya > Ranitomeya imitator. Next base: position 81,812,554 of record NC_091284.1, on the reverse strand, counting down.
ATAACACAGTTATCTCGAGCTCCGCTTGCAGAACACATTACTTAATTTTTCACAACTTCTACATTACACCACATGAAGAAAAAAAGGTGATATAGTGTCACTCTGCACAGTAACAGGACCGCCCCCCCATTTAAAACAGTATACTCAAAAAATAAAATAAATACATCACTGCAGTAACAATATCCCTTAATTATCCCCTATGGTAATAATATTCCCCACCCTGGCCCCGTTTATCTCATTCCTGGCTCCAGCCATATGTTGTCGTATCCTGCCCTCATGAGTATCCATTCTACCCCATATGATCTCCCCATCCTGCCCCACCAGCCTCCATCGTATCCGTCCTGCCCCATGATCCAATCCTGCCCCGTGTCTCCAATCATGCCCCGTATCTACATTCTGCCCATGCCTCAAGTCCTGCCCCCAGTGTGTCCAGCATATTACCCCCATGTTGTCCAGCAATCTGCCCCAGTGTGTCCAGCATATTACCCCCATGTTGTCCAGCAATCTGCCCCAGTGTGTCCAGCATATTACCCCCAGTGTGTCCAGCAATCTGCCCCAGTATGTCCAGCATATTACCCCCAGTGTGTCCAGCAATCTGCCCTCAGTGTGTCCAGCAATCTGCCCCAGTGTCCAGCCTTTCCCCAGTGTGTCCAGCAGTCTGCCCCAGTGTGTCCAGCATATTACCCCCAGTGTCCAGCATTGCCCCAGTGTGTCCAGTATATTACCCCCAGTGTGTCCAGCAATCTGCCCCAGTGTCCAGCATTGCCCCAGTGTGTCCAGAAGTCTGCCCCAGGGTCTCCAGCATTGCCTCAATGTGTCCAGAAATCTGCCCCAGGGTCTCCAGTATTGCCCCAGTGTGTCCAGCAATCTGCCCCAGGGTCTCCAGTATTGCCCCAGTGTGTCCAGCAATCTGCCCCATGGTCTCCTGTATTGCCCCAGTGTGTCCAGCATTCTGCCCCATGGTCTCCAGTATTGCCCCGGTGTGTCCAGCAATCTGCCCCATGGTCTCCAGTATTGCCCCAGTATGTCCAGAAGTCTGCCCCAGGGTCTCCAGCATTGCCTCAATGTGTCCTGAAATCTGCCCCATGGTCTCCAGTATTCAGTGTGTCCAGCATTCTGCCCCATAGTCTCCTGTACTGCCCCATGGTCTCCAGTATTGCCCCAGTGTGTCCAGCAATCTGCCCCATGGTCTCCTGTATTGCCCCAGTGTGTCCAGCATTCTGCCCCATGGTCTCCAGTATTGCCCCGGTGTGTCCAGCAATCTGCCCCATGGTCTCCAGTATTGCCCCAGTATGTCCAGAAGTCTGCCCCAGGGTCTCCAGCATTGCCTCAATGGGTCCTGAGATCTGCCCCATGGTCTCCAGTATTCAGTGTGTCCAGCATTCTGCCCCATAGTCTCCTGTACTGCCCCAGTGTGTCCAGCATTCTGCCCCATAGTCTCCTGTACTGCCCCAGTGTGTCCAGCATTCTGCCCCATGGTCTCCAGTATTGCCCCAGTGTGTCCAGCATTCTGCCCCATGGTCTCCAGTATTGCCCCAGTGTGTCCAGCATTCTGCCCCATGGTCTCCAGTATTGCCCCAGTGTGTCCAGCATTCTGCCCCATGGTCTCCAGTATTGCCCCAGTGTGTCCAGCAATCTGCCCCATAGTCTCCTGTATTGCCCCAGTGTGTCCAGCAATCTGCCCCATGGTCTCCTGTATTGCCCCAGTGTGTCCAGCAATCTGCCCCATGGTCTCCTGTATTGCCCCAGTGTGTCCAGCAATCTGCCCCATAGTCTCCTGTATTGCCCCAGTGTGTCCAGCAATCTGCCCCATGGTCTCCTGTATTGCCCCAGTGTGTCCAGCATTCTGCCCCATGGTCTCCAGTACTGCCCCAGTGTGTCCAGCAATCTGCCCCATGGTCTCCAGCATTGCCCCAGCCCCAGACAGTCAGACATAAAGAAAAAAAAAAAAAAGTAAAATCCTCACCTCTCCCGTTCCCAGCGCAGGTCCGGTGCAGTCAGCGTCTCTCCGACGCTCAGGACAGAGAGGCAGAGCGGCGCGCACAGTAGTGACATCATCGCGCCCTCTGCTCTGAGACGTCGCAGAGTCAGAGGACGCTGAAGCCGCAGGAACCAGGAGAGGTGAGTATTAGAGCGGGGGGCGGGGGCGGGACTCGGGGGTGGGGGGAGCTGGCCCTGGTCGTGGCGGCGGACGGCGCCGCCCGAAGATTTAAAGGGGCGTCTTTTTTTTTTTTTTTTTTATCTTCTTCTCCTGCAGCGCCGGCCGCCCCCAGCATTGTGCCGCCCGGGGCGGACCACCCCCCCCCCCCCCCCCGCACCCCCCTTCCTACGCCACTGTTTGGACACAATTATACCATTTTTTTAAGGGAAAGTGGAGAAATTTAAACTTGAATTTGTTTTTTTTATTTTTTTAAACTTTTTTGTTATTTTTATATAACTTCTTTAAACCACTCATAGGAACTTAAGCCTTTGATTGTTTGATATCTTATACTACAGGGTGGGCCATATACTGTATATGGATACACCTAAATGAAATGGGAATGGTTGGTGATATCAACTTCCTGTTTTTGGCACATTAGTATATGGGAGGGGGAAAACTATTCAAAATAGGTGGTGACCATGGTGGCCATTTTGAAGTCAGCCATTTTGGATCCAATTTTATACTGTATGCCATAATATCATAGTATAGCTGTATATATTTAAATTATGGTTCAACTATGAAATTCATCCCATGGCTGAGCTTAAAAGGAGGACTAGCCTGGCAATTGCAAGTGCCTTCAACAAGCCCCTGACTGCAATGGTAATCAATCAGTTTCTCGTAATCACAACGGTGATAGTAACTGGTGCACACGAACACTGGTAATTACCTCATTTCAAGACTGCTTTTATATGGCTAAGCTGCAGATTATTTGGTTGGGGACATTCCACAGATAGTGATGGGAGGAAAAAGTATTGAAAATGTTATGTTTTATTGTTGATCCTCTTGTTCTCAAGAGAGATTATCTGGCACTAGAAGGTTTGGCATGGTTTACCCCTTCTCCTCCCTTGTCAAATCAGAGCACATGAACACTGTGCTGTAACCAGACATGCATGGCTATGGGGAGCAGATGGGCGGGAGAGAGGGAACAGTGTCAGCCAACAGCAATTTAATGAGTATGGTAAGTTTAATCCCTTAGTGACCAGGCCAAATTTTTTAAATCTGACAAGTGTCACTTTATGTAATAACTCTGGAACGCATCAATGCACTTCAATGATTCTGAGATTTTTTTTATGACACGTTGTACTTTTTGTTAGTGGTAAATTTAGTTCGATAGGTTTTCAATTTATTTGTGAAAATATTGGAATTTTGTTGAAAATTTTGAATTTTAATCTTTATATAATTAAACCAGTTTGTCATGCTGTAGAAAAAAATTAAATAAATAGCATTTCCCATATGTCTACTTTACAACTGCATCATTTTTCAAATGTCACTTTATTTTGTTAGGATGTTAGAAAGGTTAAATTAAATTTCTCATTTTTTTTTCCCAAGAAATCTACAATACCTGTTTCTTTAGGCACCTATTCTGATTTGAATGGACTTTGTGGGGCCTATTTATGGGAAACACCCCATAAGTGATACCATTTTAAAAAACTGCATCCCTCAAGTACTTCAAAACTATTGTCAGGAAATGTTTTAACATTTTAGGTGCTACACATGAATTAATGCAAATTAGGATAAAAAAAATTGTAATTTTTACTCTAACACATTGTTTAGCACCAATTGTTTCACATTGACAAGGAATCACACAAGAAAATATACTTCACAATTTGTTATCTGGTTTCTTATGAGTGCGCTCTGGACAAAAAGCAGGGCTCGGAAGGGATGTAGCGTCATTTGAATTTTGGAACACAAATTTGGCTGAAATGGATTGATGGAACCTTGTCATATTTGCACAATCGCCAAGTCACCCAAACAGCAAAAATCCCAACAAGTGACACCATTTTGGAAACTACAACCCACATGTATTTTTATCCAGGGGTATTGTGAGCATTTTGAATTCACATGTACTACACAGAAAACGTTAGGTCATCATACTGAAAATGTTCATTTTTATTTCTACAAAAATGTTGCTTTAGCCCCAAATTTTTCAGTTAGAGATAACTTGAAAAAGTGGACCACAGAGACTGTTACCCACTTTCCTTTGGTGATACCCTACATGTAGTCAAAACGTTCTGTTAAAGGTACTGTCACACTAGACGATATCGCTAGCGATCCGTGACGTTGCAGCGTCCTCGCTAGCGATATCGTCCAGTGTGACAGGCAGCAGCGATCAGGCCCCTGCTGGGAGATCGCTGGTCGGGGAAGAAAGTCCAGAACTTTATTTCGTCGCTGGACTCCCCGTAGACATCGCTGAATCGGCGTGTGTGACACCGATTCAGCGATGTCTTCGCTGGTAACCAGGGTAAACATCGGGTAACTAAGCGCAGGGCCGCGCTTAGTAACCCGATGTTTACCCTGGTTACCATCCTAAAAGTAAAAAAACAAACACTACATACTTACCTACCGCTGTCTGTCCTCCAGCGCTGTGCTCTGCTCTCCTCCTGCTCTGGCTGTGAGCGTCGGTCAGCCGGAAAGCAGAGCGGTGACGTCATCGCTCTGCTTTCTGGCTGCCCGGCGCTCACAGCCAGACCAGAGAAGCAGAGCGCCGAGGACAGACAGCGGAAGGTAAGTATGTAGCGTTTGTTTTTTTACTTTTTAGGATGGTAACCAGGGTAAACATCGGGTTACTAAGCGCGGCCCTGCGCTTAGTTACCCGATGTTTACCCTGGTTACCGGGGACCTCGGGATCATTGGTCGCTGGAGAGCTGTCTGTGTGACAGCTCTCCAGCGACCAAACAGCGACGCTGCAGCGATCCGGATCGTTGTCGGTATCGCTGCAGCGTCGCTATGTGTGACGGTACCTTTAGACACACAGCAGTTCTAGGAAGGGAAGAAGCGACATTTGGTATTTGTAATGTAAATTTGGCTGGAATAGATTGCAGACACCATGTCTCATTTGCAGAGCCCCTAAGGTACCAAAACAGCACCTATCAAGGAATTCATCTATGGGGTTGTTTAATTTGTAGATGCTTCATGGAACTTTTTAAAATGTGGAAGTGAAATTAATTTTTTTCTGCTAAAATGTTGTTTTAGCCCCAAATTTGTAATTTTCACAATGGATAATAGGAAAAAAGGACCCCATAATTTCTTAGGCAATTTCTTTCGAACATGAAGATACACCATATGAGGTAAAATACTGCGGTTTGAGCACATGGCAGGAAATAACGATTTTTGGACCATAAATTTGTCTGAAATAGATTGTGATCACATGTTGCATTTGCAGAGCCCTTGACTTGCCAAACAGCAGAAACCCCTCGCACAAGTGACACCATTTTGGAAACTAGACACCTCAAGCAACTCATCCAAAGGTGTACTGAGCATTTTAACCTACAGGTGATACGCAAAACCTTATATCAATTGGATGTGATAGCTAAAAATTACATTTTTTTCCATTAAAATACTGTTTCTGCAACAAATTATAATCTCCCCAGGGGGTAATAAGAGAAAATGGACCCCATAGTTATGCAATTTTTACTGACCGTGGTAATACCACATATGTGGTTGTACACTACGGCAGGGATTGGATGGGAGGGTGCGCTACTTGGCTTTTAGAATGCAGATTCTGTTCGAATAGATTGTGGGCTCCATTAGCTGAGCCCCTGAGCTACCAGATCAGCAGAAACACCCCCAGGTTACCCAATTTTTGAAACTTCACTGCTTAAGGATTTCATTTGGACGTGTAGTGATTATTTTGAACTCAGAGATTTCTCACAGAATTTTATATAATTGAGATGGTGAAATATAACATTTTAGTGGTAAAAATATGATTTTTGTACTTGCTTCAAATTTGTCAGTTACTGAAGGGTTAATAAGTGAAACTGAACCCCACAATTTATTGCATGATTTCTCCCAAATGCGATCAGAAACTACTGTTAGGCCACACGTCAGGGCTAAGAAAGAATGAGCACTATTTGGCTTTTGGAGCACAGACTTTGCCAGAATAGTTCATGGGTGACATTTGCGGAGTCCCACAGGTGCAGAACAGTAGAAAACCCCCCAAAGTGACCACATTGTAGAAAAAGCACCTCTCAATAATTTCATCTACAGCTGCAGTGACTATTTTGTAACATCTACGGCATGCTTTTTTTCTGAAGAATTGCAAATCTGCCAGTTTAATGTCCATACATTGTGCCCCCATACAGTGAGGTGCCCCATATATTGTATCGCCCAGTACATTGTCACCAGCTTGTGTTTCTGGCGACACATAAATTGTTGCGTGCACTCCCCTCACTACAATAATGCCAACCATGTGGCAGCTTACTGTGGTTTAGGCACAGAGGGGCTCAGAAAGAGTGAGTATTTGGATTTAGGAGAGCAGAATTCACTGGATTTTATTTGGAAGGATGGGAGCCATCACTTTTCCAGAGACTTTGTTCTAGCAGTAATGTGCAAACCCCCTATATTTCCAGTGATAGATGATGGACCTCAGTGGGGATTGGTTTTGTGTGGGATAAATTTGGGTTTTTATTGGTAACATTTTGGGGTATACAACATAAACGTAACATTTTTTGATTGTTTCCAGTGTAAGGTTTTGATCACATTCTTGTGTTCTTCTCTGAGCACTTACATGATGGTTTCTGTATAAATCTCACAAAAATGCGATTCAGAACCATCCACCATAATGAGGCAGATGGAGACAATTTGGACTCCATTTAGCATCTGTCCTGCTGATATCCATCTTTACAGAATTGTGGTCATCCACACATGTGCGCTAAAGATGCCTAGAATAACGGGACACTGCCGGAACAAAAACCAGACAGAACTCAAAGGGGCTCCATGTGCCTCATAAGTGAGTAGTTCTGTCAGAGATTTTGGTTGGATCACAGTATTGGGGATTTACACAGAATCCCTGATTTAAGCGCTCAGCGGAGAGCGCATGATAAATGTGACCCGAGCCTTGTTATAAATTTTGGGAAACAGAATGAACAAATAGACAACAGTACAAGAATAGTTCTTATTTTTATTTTTGCACTTTTCACTGTGCAGTTTCAGTGATTAGATGACTTTATGTATTTGGGTCTGTGCAATTCCAGCGATACCGGATTGATATCAGGGTTTTTCTTTTTGTTTTGCTGCTGCTTTTTTTGTTTGTTTTGCTGCTGCTTTTTGATAAATAGTTTTTGCTGCCATGTATTGAGAGCTGTAACTTTTTCTGTTTTTGCTGAACAGGGATGTATGAGAGTTAATTTTTGCACGCAGATTTGTTTGGTACTATTTTGGGTTGCATAGCATTTTTTGATCACTTGTTATTCAGATTTTTCAAACACAGACTGAATAGAAACCATCAATTCAGTTACTGTTTTTACATCATTTTTTTTTTTGCGCTTTTTTGTGGTAAAAGCGAGAAGACCAATTTTTTTCTTCGGGTCTGTAAAATTACATCTATACCAGATTTGTTTTTGCATTAGCATTAACATATTCTGAGAGGTGTAACTATTTTTTTTTCTCGATTTAAACATATTAAGGCTGTTTTTTGCAGGACGATTTTTTTCAGGTGGCTTATTGATCGCTTTTTATTAAATGATTAATATGTCAGTATGATGAAAAAGCGACATTTTTTGGTGTGTTTTTATTACTTTTTTTTATGGTGTTCGCCGTACAGGATAAATAACAACAACAGTTTTATATATCAGTTCGCTCCGGACATGGCAATACCAATTATGTGTACTTTTTTTGTTTATCCTTGTGTTATGACAAACTTTGCTTCAGCTTTTCTTGATTTTTGTGTACTTTTTTCACTTTTTTACACACTTTATTTGACTTTTTCACTTTTTCGTTAAGTCTCACTGAAGGACATGTATATTTTTTTACTTTGCTTGCTGGTCTCATGCATTGCAGTGCTTGTGTGCTGCAGTGTCGGAGACCTGTCAATGACTCACTGACTTTTCTGTGAGACCCGACTTATAGCTGGATCTCACAGGCCGCCATACCCTGGGATCATCAGATGACCTCAAGGTAACTTGGCAATGATCGGCAGCCACAATTACAATCGCAGAAGGTCGGTTCTGCCATAGGGAGTCATTTAACCCCCAGCACCAGTGGTATTTGAGAGGTCAATCTGCCCTGATCGTCTCCAAAACCATCCGGGGCCGAAACCGTCACCACAGGACGTCATCTGTCACGTACAGCTGTCATCCTTGGGAATTTCACGGGAGGGTGAGAGCTGTTCCCTTATTCCTGATCACTGTTTTAAAATGGAGTAAGAGCCTTTAACGACCACTGTTTTAATGAGTATTCATGATTGTTAATGGTTTATGGCAGCCATTCTACTACTGACTACATCTTGACCTGAAATTAGCTGAATTTGTAGACTTATTGCTTCAATTTCCAAAAATTACCTTTATGACATATTCAGAAGTTTGAATGTTACAGATTTGAACTGTTACACTCCCACCACTTCCGAAAATGTTTTTTTATATCCCCCCATTTTTGGCAGAAAAGTGACTATAAACGTGCTGCCACTTTTTACTGTAGTAGATGGAAGGTGTTGAGTTTTCATTGTATCTTCTAAGGCAGGCACTATGTTGGCTACATTGATCTTGTCTTATGGGATCAGAAGTGTTAGACTATGCCGCCGAGGACCACCCACTTCTAGATCTTCATTATGATAGTTAAGTGTTCCTGGTTATTTAGTCATGAACATCACTTTTGACACTAATACAGTATATAAACCTTTAAAGGAACACGGCTCAAGCAAAAGACTCCTGGAAATCCCAAGTTATTGTCATTCTTTCCATACTTCCACATCTTTTGCCTTGTCATGAACAGTTCTGTTTGACATCAAAGTAAGAAACTTTCCAGTCCAGCAATCACGTCTACGATGTTACAGTTCCTGTGACTAGGAAATGAGCTAGACAAATGTGCCAAGGTATTTGGAGAATGTGGCTAATATGACATTTATAGTTCTGCATATTTTTTTCATTGATCTTAGCGTTGGTGTTTTTATCTCAAGCCAATACTGGATATACTGAAAATCCCAGACATGGCATTTATCAAAAAATTTCTAGAATTGTCGATGTCTGTGAAAACTGCCGCATCTGGCAATGACAAATATGGAACATATAACAATAGCTGAATGCTGAAAGCTCCACCAAAGGCAGGTCTTCAGCTTTTTAGTTGAGCTTTGTGTCTTTATTTTTGGTGGGATTACTTCTCGTAATAAAGCCACAAACACATGCACTTTATATGGCAGGGCAGAACCTACGATTACCATCTGTAATGTATGTACCAACCATCTGTGATGTAGGAGGACCTCCTGACAGATGATATTAGGGAAAATAAGGATTGGGCTCTTGGAAATTCCTTATCTGAGCCTATTTTTTTTTCAGGAAGCCGCTGCCAGAGTTGTCTGACAGCGCTTTTCTCCCCTCCAGACATTGAAAACACATGAACGCTTTGTTGAGCCTAGCACTGATGTGTATGGGGAGATAGGAGAGATGGCTATCTGCGGAATGTTCAGCCAACAAATGTCTAAAGTGTTTGGCTAGCATTACTCTCCCTCTGTTCTTCTGTGTTTTTATCTATCGGAAAGTAATCACCTCCTGTGTTACCAAATTGTCCAAAACCTTCCCTTAATTTTTTTTTTACAAATATGAACCAACATGGTTAATGTGCACTTTTGAGGCTCAAATAAATGGCAATGTTGTGTCCTACGGGACGGGGGCAGTTCTCATTGTGCTTGGTACAAAATTTTGCACAAATTGCAACATTTCAACCAGATTTATTAATCTTGTACAACAGTTACAATACTTACTACACTATTTTAGTCACTATTCTGAAACTGACGAATGACAAGAACTAATGGACAGATAGTCAATAACTACCTGTCTGTTCTACCCAGCGCAGATCTCAGCCGCCACAGTTGCCCAAACGGTGAGAAATTAGGTTTGCGACTGGGGCTTCCAAAAGTTTTTTTCCTAATTTAACTCAGTTTCGATGTTTTGTGTAGCAGACAGAATGGTAAATCAGTCCTTGTATAGACCTTCACATGAATACTAAAAGGGACAGTCTGAAAACTTTAATAATAACAAGAAAAATGTCAAACATTCTTTATTTCCTCATACATTTCTGTTTTTCAGAAACACAGATATTGCTGTTGGAATGCTGGTTGCTTGCAGAAATAATGCTAGTTTCTTATTTTGGCAGCTCATCACTTCTAGATTTGTTTTCATGAGAAAATAATACTGCAGGGATTTTCTTGAGTTTTTTCTAGCATATTAACAGGATGATTTTCTGCACCCAGTTCAGACCCAGATAGAAGTTGGAATCCAGCTCCAAAAATCAGTCATCAATGATGGATTACTACATGGTATTCTTTATGAACTTTATTAGTGTCACCACATTAACATTATGGTACAAGATTCATCCATAACTAACTGATTGAAGGACAAGTGGAAACTATAGATGTGCGGATTATAAAAGAGCGTAGTTCTGATTTATTGTATTTGTCAAATGCAAACAATAACCTGATATGACTAACTACAAAATGTTTATTTATTTGAAGACTTTTTTTTAACATTTACATGTATTATAGTATTCGGTTGATCTGTAGGCACCATTGTCTACAGATCAACCGAATACTATAATACATGTAAATGCGTTCTGACATTATCATAGTTACCAGTGGTCCAGCAGATGTTGACAGCGTTTGTTGCAGAATTTGGCACCAATCAATTCCTAGGGGAACCAGACTTATCATATGTCCTGTATGTCTGACAATGACATTTAGAATGTGATGAAAAGTGGATGTGCACATATTCTATGTAATTAGAGAAAACTATATTATATTAAGAATGAGTTGAGCTTCTGGTGGGAAACTGCGTAACGTGGTGTTGGGCGGTAGCCGTGGGTGCGGCTATTACATAAGTCGTACCATTAAATAAGGCTATTCTATTCTAATACCTTTAATATGTCATTTTACCTTCACTTACCCATAATATATGCCTACTGGTATGAAGCCTACTTAAATGCCTGGCTCGGCTTGAGCTCTCGTAAAGTGAATTAAAGAGGTATTCTCATCTCCAAGATCAAAACCCAATATGTAGTAGATGTAATAACAATAATATAGCAGATACCTCCAATTAAATATGTAGTATAGTTCTTCTGATTCGCTATGTCACTTACCGCATGTGCAGAGCATTGCAGTAGCTTAGGTATCGATAGTTACGACCACTCATCTAGTAACAGTTAGATGCTAGTGGTTGTAACCATAAATACCTAAGGTACTGTAATGTCCTGCACAAGGGGTAAGCGACATAATGAATCAGAAGGACTATACTACATATTTAATTGGAGCGAGGTATCTGCTAATATCATTATTACACCTACTACATATTCGGATATTTTCAGAAAAAAACGGGCCATATATTATAAGCTCATCCATAGAGATATCAAAATTGAACCAAAGACAGAAAAAATGGATCACAGAGCAATAATTAAAATAGAATTCAGATATAATCTTGGAGATGGGAATACTCCTTTAAATATTTTTACAGCACTTTATTTGATTTTACATTACTGTACATTATACTTGTCCTTTGTGACCATGTTACTTGTGACATTATCATCTTTTCTTGTTACCCTCATTAGGGTATATGCAGTCGTAGATCCTTTTTCATTATTGCCTTTGCCCCTTTTTTATCTAGTTTTGTGTCTTTTTTATTTTCACCCATTTTTTTATTCTATTTGTGTCTTTTTTAAGTCTCTTTTATAAGTTCTTGCCTGGTTTTATTTTTGTTTGTTTTCCACTTTGTGAGTGGAGTTTAGTATTTCCAAGCGCATTCACCTGATTCATCAATTGTGACTTTTTAAAATGTCATAAAATTTTGCGCAACTCCTCTTCAATCCACCACTGGTGTACTTTTGATTATGCCAGTATTTTGGTGCAAATGTTTCTGCCATTTTGCAAAATAGGTGACTTTTGTCACCAAAAAAGTCACAGAGCCAGTTCAAGAGAGAAAAAAGACCATTTTGACTTTGCCGCAAATTCATAAAATGGGTGCAACATTTGTATAATTTGGTGGAAAAAACATTGGACTGCCTGTACAATATAAACGAATAGAAAGAGTCTTTCAAGTGTTTTTTTTTTTGTTAAGCAATTTTTCAGGCATTTTCTTGAGCAGAACCACTCCAAAAAGCACCTAAAAGCTCAGTGTTCACATTGCCTTATTGTATTAATTTCAGAAGTTTTATTAGTGATTTACATTTTAATATTAGTTTTTTTCCGTTAACACTCCTATTTGAAGGTGGTTACTTCTTCACGAAATGCAAAGAAAGTGAGCGAATGAGGTTTGGGTTTGTGGTTTCCACTGTAAATTATGAGGATGGTTGTGACTTGTGACAATTCCATTTTTATTATTGAAGGACACTTGGCTCCATATCATTCTCATCATTTTCACCTGTTTTTGTGTTCTGAATAATTCTCAATTCATGACTTTTTGATTATGCAACACATTCATCAAGGATTTGTGATTTTTAAAACTCTCCTTTGTTGTGTAATCAATTTTCTGACTTTTACATAAATGTGGCCTTTCCAGATGTTTTGGACTGATCCATCAAATACACATTTCATTAAAAGTTACTGCATTTTGCACAAATCTACTCCAGTTTTCCCCCTGTAGTGATCATTTTGTATGTCTGAATTTCTTTTTGCATGCAATTTTTATACCATTTTGCCAAACATGTGGTTTTTGCTTTAAAAATGCACAAAAAGGTTAAAGACCAAATCAAAGACCATCTTTTGCTTCATGCGAACTTCATGAATTGCGTGCATCATTTTGAAGAATTTGGAGCAAAAAACAGCAACAAATACCATGAGAAAAAATGCAACAAAATACATCAATGAATGGTCACAAGTAAAGCGATTTATAAAAAATTCTAAAAGATGAATGTGGGCCCCCGATGTCCAATTGCTTGACAAATCCAAATACAAATGATTTGGTTTGAGTTTCATTAGAAATCGAAAAACATTTTCAATATTCAGAATGTATAGAAAGTCCTTCATGAGTATAGCAGGTGGTCACCACATGGTCAATTGAGAGAATGTTAAGCACTTAAAGGGAAAGGGTGGTTGTGATGACACGGCATTTAATGTTAATTATCTAGACATAAATTCAGTAGCACCAGAGGCATAGACTATTATCTTCATAATGACTTTTGATTTTATATGGTTTTTCTTTGGTTGGTAGAGAAGCACAGAAAACTTGTACGAGTCTCCATATTGACTTTTCAGTTGATGTATGCTGTAACTTATTGTCTGTTATCTCTTGAGGACAGGGACGCAGGGTCATGGAACAATAGGTATGTCAATTGCACATTGTACTGGGCTGGCTAGTTTGTTGACCTGTAAAGCAGAGAAGGATGAACTATGCAGATTGTTTAAATACTCAAACAATGAGGGGTAAACTCATCCTACCTCCCCGCTAACCTGTGAATGATGATCTGAGCCACAGATGTAGGTATAAAAAGGGATTTATATTATTCTCCAAGAAGAATAAAGTGTCTTGACAGAACAATAGCCAGGACACCATAATTCCATAAAGGAACACGTAACCAGGACATCATGGCACCATCAAGGGGGATTTGGATTCAACAGGATGCCTGCTTAAGGAACCACGACACTAGTTGGAAGAATACAGATCTGCTTCATTGACCATCACTGAACCCTTGGAAACATTTGGGGAAGTGAGGATTTTTACCCACCAGTCACCTGAACCGCATGAAGTCGTTTTGAGAAGCTAAGATTGGGACAGACCAATCACCAGGCTCCATGGAGACATTCAGAGAAGCCAGGTTGTGACCCTCCAGTCACCTGGCCATGCACCTCAATGGACTGTCAGGTTCCTAAGCTTGTCATTACCTCCTCTCTATGGTTGCTCGCCAAAAGTGGGGTGTCACTGGTGGGGGTTGTCGGCACTAGAAGTTCGGAAGTCACAGCTGCACTAATCCTGGTGAGTCAGCGGAAGTGTGAGAATGTAATTTTGCATCATCTTGCGTATCTTACTGAGACTGTTCTTTATGTTGCTGTCTGTTTGTTGGTTCAATAAAATATTTGTCATGGGTTTACTGTGACAGAGAGGAGCCAGAAGACCGCAGCATCTGATTTCTCCTACTCCTGCACTGATTAGAAGCGCTTCACCTTCACATTAAATGGTTTCTTTTAGAAGTGCAGGGGTTATTCTGCTCAGTTGAGAGCTCTAGGAAGCTTTCCTGCATTAACGCTCTTCTGTTCAGTGTTATCCAATCCAAAAACCCTAATTCTAGTACTCTTTTGAATGAGCAAAATCAGCAGTAAAAATCTATTGCATTTTTTGCAACATAATGAGCATGCTCATTTTTACAAATGGATTTTTTTGTTACATGTTAATTGAATTTTAGAAACCTCCTCCACATTCATTGTGCTGTAAATTGCTGTGCAAAATGCACAACCCAAATTTGCAGCATAAAAATTCACCCTAGGGGGTTATGTAAATGTCCATAAAGCTTGTTCCAAGCATTGACTGCAATGCACGAACAGGCCCTGGATTTCCTAACCCACACTCGACAGCTTCATAGGCACACATATGAAGCTGTCGAGATCGGGTCATGAGGCTCATGTACAGTCCGTGAATTGCAGTCCATGCTCGGACCGAGATTAGTGTACATTTGCATGATCAGTAAGAATACAAGGGATCAGCAAGTTTTTAGTGTAAGAGAGTGCATTTAGATATCATGTTAACTGCATAATTATGTTTCTGTTCACACTACCGTCATGGGGTCCAATTCATCATTTGTGTTTTTTTAAGATGTTTTTCTTTGTTTTGAGTTGTTTTTGTGCACCAAATTCATCAAAACGGTGCGTGAGGTTCATACATTTTGCACAAAGTCAAAAATGGTCCTTTTTCTATCTACCCATTTTTGCGACTTTTTAGTGCAAAAAATGTGACAGTTTACAAAATGCCACAAAAACTGCACAAAAATGAGAGACGCATATAAAATTACTCCAGTGGGACCTGGAGCACATTTGCAACTAATTTTGTGACTTTTTGAAATGTCGCAAATGATGAATCATGCAAACAAATACGGGAACCCTAAACCATGCCCTCAATGTCGAAGTAAAAAAAACTAGCAAATACATTTAAAAAAAACTTCAATAAAGGAGCAAATGTAAAGATTAGTTTTTCGCAAAAAAAGTCACAAAAGCTAGATGCAGGTGCAGGGGATGCGAAAAGAAGGAAGCAAAGTAATCTCCTGCAAGTGGATTTAAAAACCTTGGCAGATATACCGTATAATAAGCTGCATTGTTATCTGTGTGGAAATAGATATGCTGCACTTATCAAGAGAGTGCAATTTTATATTTTATTTAAAACAAATCTTTGTCAAAAATCGTACAAAACAGAGAATTTTTTATTCAAGTTGTGGATGTCTGTTGTGAACAGACATTAAGAATATGGATGTTCACCAAGTTATTGTTCCACGTTCTAGCTTTGTTCTCTATTAAACCAAGCCATCCTAATAAAATGTTGATTACACTGGGGGGATGCAATCATGTGAGGTTTTATTCATCCAGGTGCGTAAATTGGCTAACTAGGACAATGTCTTATTTTATCTTCGATTCATGATGAAAGATAAAAATTTATGAGCACATTAATGTCAATATGGTTCATTATTGGATTCATGTCCACATTTTTTTGCCTCTTTCATATTCTAATAATCGCAATTATTTTATTTCTTGGTCTTTTATCCTTTTTAATCCTTTTGTCAGACTTCGCATGTTTCCATTCTCTAAATAGAAATTGGACTAAAGATTTTACTTTGGAATATGGAAGATTTTATCTGTTTCAGCAAATCAGTGGAAACTCAATATTGCCTAATGAAAGCTTTGAACTCAATGAATTTTTGCAATGAAGAAAATTAATAAAAACAATAACTGATTTATTTAAACTTAACCAAATATCAATGCTAGATTTTTTTTCTTCATAGTGTAGGCTAGTCATTCTCAGCCTTTCACTCGCCAGAACATAGTGATGCCTGGATATCACCAGTAGCTGAAGTCCATGACAAAATTAAAAAATTTATCTCAATTTACTTTGAATTTGTCTCCTGGATCCAGTATTTCATCATAAGGCCGGGGTCACACTTGCGTGTGTAATGCGAGAAACTCACACGAGTCTCTCAGCTGCATGCATTTCTATGCAGCCGCACACTCCGGTCCTGAGTGCCGGCGGCAGTGCCGGGTATTGATCCTCAAGTTTCTCGCATTACACATGCAAATTTGACCCCGGCCTAAGAAGAGCAACACTCTGGTAAGACTAGCAATTGTGGCAACCAGGGAAAGATCAATTGTGCTCACCATCAAACGGGTGGTTTCTCAGAGAATTACCTTCATTTTTTAAAGATGAATTTGTGGAATCCTCATTTACTGTAGGTACAGTCATTGCCGAAAGTGTTGGCACCCTTGAAATTGTTCCAGAAAATGAAGTATTTCTCCCAGAAAATTATTGCCATTACACGTGTTTTGTTATATGTGTGTTTATTTTCTTTGTGTGTATTGGTACAGCACAAAAAAAAAGAAAAAACGGCATACTGGACACCAATTCACACAAAGCCCCCAAAATTGGCCAGACAAAATTTTTGACACCTTTCCAAAATTGTGGGTAAACGGCATTGCTTTAAGCATGTGTTGCGCTCTCAAACTCAACTGTGGCAAGTAACATGCTTGGGCAATATGAAAATCACACGTGAAAACATAAAAAAGGCAGTTGGCTCAATTTTTGCATTGTGTATCTGTGTGTGCCACACTAAGCATGGAGAACAGAGAGAAGAGAAATTAACTGTCTGGGGACTTAAGAACCAAAACTGTTGAACAATATCAACAATCTCAAGGTTACACGTTGATCTCGAGAGATCTTGATGTTCCTTTGACCATGGTGTGTAACATAATCAAGAAGTTTACAACCCATTTGTCACAGTGTGATGGTCTTCGGCAAGGAAGGGGGGCCTCAAACTGTCCCTGGAACTGGGACATTAACTGTCCCTGTCCTGGGGTTACTTTAAAAGATAGAGAGGCCCCAGTCTCTGACCTTACTATGCTCCTGTTAATGTCCCAAGCTGTTCCCTCATCTCCCAGTAGGCCTGTGACAGATATGTTAGTGTAAATACACGTAAGACAAACAGGGATAACAAAATGCAACTTACATAGAAAAACACCAAGGGTAGACAGGAATAAAGAGAAGGATAGGAAGGTACAAGCCAAATGGAAATAGGATAATGGAGAAAGCGTACACCCAAAACATCAGACAACAATCTCCAGCTGCAACTATGAACTCCAACTTCAGCACACCAGGAAGCAAAAGTTTAACAGCAAGGGATTAGAAGGTCTGGCCAGGTTCTATAGAGAGAGAAAACATGCAGCTGTGAGATGGAGCTGCATGTCCCTAACCAGCATACAAAGAGCAGTAAACCTCTTGAGCGCCAAAAGTAAACAAAGTCCATTTAATATGAGGAACAAAACACACAGGCTAAATGCAAGATCTGCTATTCACAGTACGCAAAGATCTCCTAACCCCAGATCTCCCAGGAGCATGTGACACACTCATGACACCATGGCACTGTAGCTAATCTCCTTAAACGTGGACAGAAGAGAAAAATTGATGAAAGGTTGCAATGCAGGATAGTCTGGATGGTGGATAAGAAGCCCGAATCAAGTTCCAAAGATTCAATCTCTCCTGCAGGCTCAGGGTGCATTAGTGTCAGCGCAAATAATCCGTTGAGATTTTGCATGAAATGAAAAGAGTATTTAACAGGAGACTCAGGAGGACCCCACTGATGACACAAAGAAATAAAAAAGCTAGTCTGCAGTTTGCCAAAATGCATGTGAATTAGCTAAAATGCTTCTGGGAAAGCATCTTGTGGACAGATTAGACCAAAATGGAGCTTTTGGTACAGCATATTAATCTACTGTTTGCCGAAAAAAGAATGTGGCCTATAAAGAAAAGATCACAGTACCTACAGTCAAATATGGTGGCGGTTTAAAGATGTTTTGGGGTTGTTTTGCTGCCTCTGGCACTGGGTGCCTTGACTGTGTGTAAGGCATCATGAAATCTGAAGATTACCAACGGATATTGGATCTCAATGCAGTGCCCAGTGTCAGAAATCTGGGTTTGTGTTCTAGATCATGGCTCTTCCAGCAGGACAATGAACCAAAATAATACTTCTAGAAGCACCCAAAAATGGATGGAAACAAAGCACTGGAGAGTTCTGAAGTGGCCAGCAATGAGTCCGGATCTAAATCCCATTGAACACCTTTGGAGAGATCTTAAAATTGCTGTTGGGAGAAGGTACCCTTCAAATATGAGAGACCTGGAGCAGAACGGAAAAGAAGAGTCCTAAAATCCAGTTGAGCAGTGTTAGAAGCTTGTTGATGGTTATAGGATGCGATTGATTGTAGTTATTTCTTACAAAAGGGTGCAACATATTAAGTTAAGTGTGCCAACAATTTTGTCCTGCCCATTTTGGGGCTGTTGTGTGAAATTATGTCCAATTTGCCTTTTTTTCTTTGTTTTTTGTGTTGTTCCAGTACATACAAAGAAAATAAACATGTATATAACAAAACATAAGTATTTGCAATAATATTCTGGGAGAAATACCTCATTTTCCGGAACAACTTCCTGGGTGCCAACACTGTTGGCCATTACTGTATATCATATGTAAGCACAGAGTATATGGGGCAGGCTTATGGGCAGTACAAATAACAAAAACAAAACTAAAAAAAAACTATGGAGAAATTGCTTTTTTTTTCCATTCCATAAAAAAATTCTTCACTTTTTCAGCACATTATGTGGCAAAAATTGGTGCCAATATAAAATACAACTCACAAAAAAAGCTTTCATACTAGTATGTCATTGAAAAAATAGAAAAGCTATGACTCTTGCAGTGCGACAGTAAAAATAAAAAAATGGCTCTAGCACCGAGAGGTTAAGGTGAATTTTTAACTATATAATTTAACAATGGATAATACAGAATTACAGAATTGGTATTCTTTAACTTCCTTCTGTTAGGTCACTTTTAAGTGTCTTCCTGCCACTAAGGCTAGGTCACTTCTTTAAATTCTAACCACCCAAAATATCTTCTGTTTTCCAAAAAGGACTTCAGTTTTTTCATTTTACTGGGAACAAGCTTGAAAAAACAGAAGTAAAGTAGACAAGGGTGTAATTGACTTCCATTGCCCAGTGTTGCATGTAGAACATTCCTTTAAGGACTATGAATCCAATTATGAAAACATTTCTTGGAACGTAGTAAGGTCCTGTTTTCCCATCTTCAGCAAGCTTAGCCTATGGCCAAAAAGTCTACATCATTACTGTTGAAATCTGTTTATTTTTCAAAGCTGAAAACTGCAATTCTCTCTTCCCAACACTTTAATCTGTTTTCTTACATCTACTTCAAATTTTGTTTATTAACATGTAAATTTGACAGAGTTAAAACAGTCCAGATTTGGATTAATGGTCCAAACAGCCAGAGAAAAATCCAGACTAGTAATTAAAGACAGAATCTAGTTGATTAGCTTGTCTCAGATTATTGTCATTGATTTCCAACATTTTATTCTCCTGCGGTTTCCAAACATTTGGTGATATTTATGAACATCTGTAAACCTGATGTCAGTGGTCTGCTCCAATCTGATGATCAGCCAGTCTGGTCTCCAGCTCCGCCAGAAAAAAAAATTAAAATCAGATCTAACTTCAGAGCTGATGTGATTGATAGATATCTAAATAACATATCTTTTTTAATTAGTGTTCATTTTTAGAGAATTTTTAGAAGACATAAACTTTTCTAATTGATACCATTGGGTCGGCATAGAAGGGTTGTTGATACAAAAATAGAAAAACAAGGATGAAACTGTGATTGGAGCACAGGGCACCAATTGTGGACAACTAGTTACCATGACCTTGAAGAGCTTCAAATTAGACCCTAGCGCTAGAGAACAGGGCAATAGTGAGGTGCTGTTGGATTTAATAATAGGTTTCAACAGTATAGATGCTTTGCTAAACTTGCTCAAACTAAAGACTGAGCCTTATGGCGTAACTGTCACATGTAACCTGCCTATCTTGCTGGAGTAGATTTACCTTATACTAATTCCCAAACTATAATCCTGTTGTAGCAGTCCGGCTGTTACTAAGTATTACAGAGTGTCAAAATTCTGTTGTCGGGTGTACCGAGACCAGGGGCTCCTTCCTTTTCCCTAATGCTAGGTGCGGCCTAGCTCAACCTGTTCCCCGATTACTTCTGATGGCAAAGATGTCGGGGCCATGTACCATTCCCTTAGCTCCTGAATCTGAAACCTCTCTGTCACGGTAAACCCGTGACAGAGAGACTGGGATCTGATACACTACCGTTCAAAAGTTTAGGGTCACCCAGACAATTTTGTGTTTTCCATGAAAACTCATACTTTTATTAATCAAATGAGTTGACAAATGAATTGAAAATCTAGTCCAGACATTGACAAGGTTTGAAAAAAAGATTTTTATTTGAACTAATAATTTTCTCCTTCAAACTTTGCTTTCAGCAAAGAATGCTCCCTTTGCAGCAATTACAGCATTGCAGGCCTTTGGCATTCTAGCAGTTAATTTGCTGAGGTAATCTGGAGAAATTTCACCCAATGCTTCCAGAAGCCCCTTCCACAAGTTGGTTTGGCTTGATGGGCACTTTTTGCGTACCATACGGTCAAGCTGCTTCCACAACAGCTCAATGGGGTTGAGATCTGGTGACTGCGCTGGCCACTCCATTACAGATAGAATATCAGCTGCCTGCCTCTTCCATAAATAATTCTTGCATAATTTGGAGGTGTGCTTTGGGTCATTGTCCTGTTGTAGGATGAAATTGGCTCCAATCAAGCGCTGTCCACAGGGTATGTCATGACATTGCAAAATGGAGTGATAGCCTTCCTTATTCAAAATCCCTTTTACTTTGTACAAATCTTCCACTTTACCAGCACCAAAGCAATCCCAGACCATTAATTTACCTCCACCATGCTTGACAGATGGCGTTAGGCACTCTTCCAGAATCTTTTCAGTTGTTGTGCTTCTCACAAATGTTCTTCTGTGTGTCAAGAGCACCGCAGGGTACTCAGACTGTGCGCCTGGGCGCGTGTCATGAGCAGGGACGTTGAAAACTGGGATGTCCAGATAGGTGGTGTGGCTACAGTGATGAGACGTGCAGCAGGTGCAGGACCTGAAGCACGTGACCACCGGAGGAGTGGCCGAGCCTAACCCCAGAGCCCTGGGGAACAGAGTACCAGCGGGGAGTGCAGGACAAGGTGCGGGAACCACACGGATACAAACTGAGAGTTTTTCTAATTTGTGGAGAATAAAAAAAAAGTCTCCATCTTCTCCATTCTGTCAGTCCATGAAAATCTGACCATACCTGGATGTCATCCTAGTGCGGTACGATTTTTTCATAGACCCATAGAGTTAAATGGCTGAGGATGATCCGATAATCAGAGGCAAAATGTGCATGCTGTGAGGTTTTTTCCCACGGACCTCTTAGTCCAAAGAAAAAAATCGGACGTGTGCCTGCCTCCTTGTATAACTTTAGTCCAAGTGCAATCTGATGTTTTGACGGATCACACTTTGACTGAAACTACAATCAATTGCACAAGCCCTAAGGAATAAAGAATGCCCAAGCAAATCAAATCTGCATGTATTTGGGGAGAAGCAGGAGGAATAGCTGTCATCCAAATGAGTACAAAACGAAAGTGTGTCACCACCTTCAGAGTATGAGAATCCTCTGAAAACATCAAATTTTATCCAGAGATCAGGCTTTCTAATTCCAGAAGTTCCAAGCATCTACAGTGGATTCCGCAGTAGGTGTCAAATGTAAGCGCTCTGGCAGACTGCAGAAGTAAATGGTTACCTAATTCCCTGCAAAATAAAAAGGTGTTATTGTTTCCTAAGTAGCTACTGTGGTAGATTTGCAGATATTTTAAGAGCATTAGTTGATGTAGATTTCAAGAAAGGGGGTAGAGACAATTATTCAATACAAGCTGTAAGAGGGAAAAATATTACAAAAAGGATTACGTAGCACAGGACTGGCCTGTTCCCTTCTATACCTCATTCAATAGTGTTATTAGAATTAGTCATAGTTGCACTTTGTTACTTTTAATATCATGTTTAGACTTATGTCTATATGTAATATTTATATGAAAAATGTACTAACATTTATTCGGCAAATCAGAAAACGAGCCATCAACTGGAGCGAGGTGAGGAGAAGTTGGCCGGGCCATCTCTGCCAGCAGTGACTGGTCCCCCAAAGCTATGTGCACACATTGCGGATTTTGCTGCGGATCCACAGCGGATTTGACGCTGCGTATCTGGAGCTGTTTTCCATGCGTTGTACAGTACCATGTAAATGTATGAAAAAAAAATCCATGTCAATTCTTTGTGCGGATTCCGCAGCGGTTTACAGCACCTTCTCCTCAATAGGAATCCGCAGGTGTAAAACCGCAGGTGGAATCCGCACAAAAACCGCAGTAAATCCGCGGGTAATCCCCAGTGCAGTTTACCTGCGGATTTTGCTAAAACAGTGCATAATAATCCGCACACCAATCCACAACGTGTGCACAACTCTCTTACCTACAGAATACTGACTTGAGTCCAGTTGTATGACAAAAGAAGGTGCTCATACACATGATATAAATGTAGGCCCAGACAACTGATTTTAAAGGGATTGGCAGCATGAAGTCTACACAATTGTAGCCAGGGATATTTCACTCAGAGGTCACACAGTTTGGAAAGCAATGCTTGGGTTATAGGAAGAGATGGTTCCCGGCCATCTTTTCCTCACCTCGCTCCAGAACAGGGTAGGAAGAAGATGGCCAGGGACCATCTCTCCCTATTGTCTTCGGGTGGTGTTTCAAAGTATATATTTTCTCTGAAGCGCTGCTGCATTTCACAGTAAAACATACCTGACTGCAGTCGTGCAGACAGAATCTCTTTCACGCTGCCCTTGGATTGGGTAACAAGAATCCACCCCCACCACGATGAACATTCGCACCTAAGTAAAGGAATGGGTCAGAGACTAAGGCACAAGAACCTCTAAAGTGTCCCCCCCTCTTTCTCACCAAAAAATAACAGCAAAAATAAAAAAAAAAGTTAGGTACTTTAATGGTGAGGCTCAACATATATTCCCCACAGCCAGCCCATCTTATCTTCCCCCACAGACAGCCCATCATTTGTTCCCCATAACCAGACCCTCATATGTCCCCATAATCAGCCTCTCATATGTCTTCCATAGCCAACCCCTCATGTATCCCCCATAGCCAGCCCCTCATATGTCCACCATAGCCAACCCAACATTTGTTCCCCAAAGCCAGACCCACATATATCCCCCATAACCAGCCCCCATATGCCCCACATAGCCAGCCCCACATGTGTCCCACATAGCTAGCCCCTTTTATGTCCCCCATTCATTGGCAAAATATAAAAAAAGGGTTTATACTTACCTAATCCTGGCTCCTTGTACACCGTGGCCATTGACTCCTATTGCTTCCTGCGCAGCAGTGGACACTGGATGGGGCAATTACATCACTGTATCACGCCATCCGACAGCCCCTGCATGCGCCGTCTCCTACAGATCACAGGCCAGAAGTGACCTGCATTTTTTGGGAGATCCCAGCGGGGCAGGGAGCTGCTCTGACATAAATTGTATTCGTGTCTTACAGATGAGAATACAATTGAGTGCGGGGAGGGAGCGAGGGCCGGGGCACAGAATAGAGATGAGTGAGCGATGTCAGTGGCTGACACTACTTCCCTGTGTGCCTGTTACTGTGCTGAATGTCTGCAGCTGGAAGAAGATGCTGGGCGGCTACAGGCATTCAGCCATGACACTTTTTTCCCCAAGTGCGACCCCCTCTGGGAGGCAAGAGGCAGTG
The DNA here is from genome assembly GCF_032444005.1 of Ranitomeya imitator. NCBI lineage: Eukaryota > Metazoa > Chordata > Amphibia > Anura > Dendrobatidae > Ranitomeya > Ranitomeya imitator. The sequence continues at coordinate 81,788,513 of NC_091284.1, read as the reverse complement.
CCCTAGGCTGGTACCTACCTTGCCTACCCCTCATCCCTACCCTGCATGAATCTAATGATGGGTTTCCTTTAATATACCAAATGCTTTTTGGTCGAGGTTGATAAGGTTTCACCAAAGGAGTATGGCAACAGCATATTTTTGTTTCCTAATTGAAAAAAATATATGCAGACCTGTGCAAGCTGAAATAACGACATTCTTGATCAAGTTGGTAGACATAGCCTACTTGAAGGGGGTGGTCCAAAATCAGAATTCATTTTCAACCTAAATCGCTATCTGCTTAATGCCATAATCTAAACTATTTTCTAATATACTGTAATAAAAATTCCCTATCCTTAACTAACTACACTATCTGCTTTTATTTATTTTTTTTCACTTCCTTTTTGATGACCCTTTGAGAGTCCCAGTGCATGCTGTGTTACTCAAAGGCAGTGTCATCAGGGGGCAGAGACTATGGTCACTGCTGCAGCCCCTGCCTCCTTCCCTGAAATGAAGCGTCATCAGTGACGTTCGTTTCCAGGGCTGGGCTAGTCCTTGTGCGATGTGCACAATTACAGCGCACTCTCTCAATGGCTCAGTTCAGCAGTAAAGAGTCGGCAGGAGAGTGCACTGTTGGTACGTATAGTCAGTATACCCATTTATCAGAGACCAATGACTTATCTTTGTGTACATCTCACAGGCATTATCCTAGCCCCAAAACAAGCTTCTCAGGAAGGGGGCAGGGGCTGTGGCAGAGAGCCAGCTTCTGCCCCCTGATGATACTTTGTTTAAGTATCCCAGCATGCACTGGGATTCTCAAAAAAAAGGAGAAAAAGTGTAGATAGTGAAAGATGGGAAAATTGTAATCACACACTATTAGAAAATAAGTACATTTAATTTAAATTAGATTTCAGACCACCCCTTTAAGAATGATCTGATCATGTAAAATAGGGGTTAAGTTAAAAAATGAGAAATAAGAGATTAATTACCCTTTTTTCTTTATTTTACAGCCTACAGCTCAGCTATCCCTTATACATGTTGTGAGTTTGCATCAGAAGTACATCAGGATATATGAAAGCTTTCTTTAAACATAGAAATCTTCTCGCTATCTGTGGATAACGATATTTGCTTGAAATTGATCACTAATTAAGAAGGTAACATATTTGTAGACCTCCGTTACAAAATTCTTCAATACTTTAATCTTTATTGAACTCTTCGATCTAGCATTGTGTTGACTATTTCACACTTTTTTATCCATCATGATCATTTACATTTGTCTATTTCTTATTACGTGTATAGCTTTCCATAATACTGGTTCCATTAAAAAAAATTAATTCAAGGGTAATACAGACACTGTTGCTAAATTTTCAGAACCATAAAGAGGGCTCATGCACACGAATAACTATATTGGATGAGTGCTATCTATGGTTTTTATGCACTCGTACCCATGATATTCTATTGAGCTGTGCACGTCAAATTTTTTTCTTCAGACCGAGTGGTATAAAGAAAAAATCGGAGACATGTCTAATTTTGATAGCAGTGTCAGATCAAAACTGGTAATGCAACTATATGGGTCCATGAAAAACATCAGACGGCACTCGGATGACATCCAAGCGTGGTCCAATTTTTACAGACTGACAGAATTGAGAAACTTTTTTTTTTCTCTCCACCTCTGAGAAAAATAGATCCCAACACTGATAGAACTCTGACCGTTTTTCTCGGATGGAGAGAAAATAGTCATGTGCACCTACCCTGATACTCGGCAGGCTGATCTATGGAGTCATACTTCTGACTCCTCTATTACTCCAACTCCTTCATAAATGGAAGACATAACTTTCAGGGACCGGGTTAATCTCTGCTCACTGGATTTTCTCCTTACAATGTGCACTGACAGCGCTGTCTCTTGCCGATTCATCACTTCTCATCAGAGGGAGTGCACTGTCACTGTGCATTAAAAAGGATATTGCACAGTGACAAGATCCTACCGAGCATACACTAGAATTGACAATCGTTGCACATCGCACAGGGACTAGCCTAGCATCTGAAATAGACGTTAATTATGGCGCCTTGTTCCAGGGTGGGGCAAATGTCGGGGCAGTGAATGCAGCCTCCGCCCCCTGATGACCTCTCATATGACTATCCCAGCATGCACTGGGGGTTCTCAAATAAAGGATTATCAAACATGAAGTAGGTAAAAAATAAATAAAACAAATAGAGCAGAGTGGAAACAGCAGGGAATTTGTAATTAAAGTATATTAGAAAAGAGATAGGATTAAGTAGATAGAAATTTAGGAACCCTTTTAACTTAACACATATTTATAGAATTCAAATTTCTCAATTTTCCTAAATTCCCATAAAACTAGATATGCAGTTTATGATATTATGGATTAATATTTTTATTTGGAAGTTGGAGATAAATTTGCTCACCTCATTTCTCTGTAAACACAGAATGTGTCACTTTTTTTTACAAATATAGTGGCTTACAAAAGTAGTCACCCCCTTGGCATTCTACCTGTTTTGTTAGATCACAACTTATGTTTAAATGTTTTTGTAATCAAATTTGTGTGTGATGCATCAGCACTAAATAGTCTGTGAAGTGAGAAAAATATAGGCATAAATTAAATTTATGCGATTAAATAAGTAAAAATTGGCATGTGCATATGTATTCGCCCCTTTTTCTATGAAGCCCCTAAAATTTCTGGTGCAAGCAATGACCTTCATAAGTCACATAATTAGTGACAGAAAGTCCACCTGTGTGCAATCTAAGTGTCACATGGTTTGTCACTATATACACACCTTTTCCGAAAGGCCACAGAAGGTGCAACAACATTAAGCAAGAGGCACCACTAACCAAACACCATGAAGACCAAGGAGATCTCCAAACAAGTCAGGGGCAAAGTTGTTGAGAAGTACAAGTCAGGGTTCCTATCTTTGATGATCCCCCGGAGCACCATCAAATCCATTATCATCAAACGGAAAGAACATGGTACCACATCAAACCTGCAAGGATGGTATTAATCAGAGAGGCAGCAGAGAGACCAAAGGTAACCCTGAGGGTATGTGCACACGTTGAGGATTTGACACTGCGGATTCGCAGCAGTTTTCCATGGGGTTTACTGTACCATGTAAACCTATGGAAATTCAAATCCGCAGTGCACATGATGCAGAAAATTCCGTGTGGAAACGCTGCGGTTTATTTTCTGCAGCATGTCAATTATTTGTGCGGATTCTGCAGCATCTTACACCTGCTCCATAATTGGAATCCGCAGGTGTAAAAACGCAGGTGAAATCCGCACAAAAACCGTAGTAAATCCGCTGTAAATCCGCAAGTAATCCGCAGGTAAAACGCAGGGCGTTTTACCTACGGATTTTTCGGAATCTAGCGGAAAAATCCGCGCACGAATCTGCAACGTGTGCACATACCCTGAAGGAGCTGCAGAATTCCCAAACACAGACAGGAGTATCTATCCATATGATCACAATAAGATGTACACTCCATACAGGTACACTACGGTTCCAAAGTTTTGGGTCACCCAGACAATTTTGTGTTTTCCATGAAAACTCATACTTTTATTAATCAAATGAGTTGCCAAATGAATTGAAAATCTAGTCCAGACATTGACAAGGTTTGAAAAAAAGATTTTTATTTTCAATAATAATTTTCTCCTTCAAGCTTTGCTTTCGATAAAGAATGCTCCCTATGCAGCAATTACAGCATTGCAGACCTTTGGCATTCTAGCAGATAATTTCCTGAGGTAATCTGGAGAAATTTCACCCCATGCTTCCAGAAGCCCCTCCCACAAGTTGGTTTGGCTTGATGGGCACTTTCTGCGTACCATACGGCCAAGCTGCTCCCACAACAGCTCAATGGGGCTGAGATCTGGTGACTGCGCTGGCCACTCAATTACAGATAGAATACAAGCTGCCTGCTTATTCCCTAAATAGTTCTTGCATAATTTGGAGGTGTGCTTTGGGTCATTGTCCTGTTCTAGGATGAAATTGGCTCCAATCAAGCGCTGTCCACAGGTATGGCATGACGTTGCAAAATGGAGTGATAGCCTTCCTTATTCAAAATCCCTTTTACCTTGTACAAATCTCCCACTTTACCAGCACCAAAGCAACCCCAGATCATCACATAACCTCCACCATGCTTGACAGATGGCATCAGGCACTCTTCCAGCATCTTTTCATTTGTTCTGCATCTCACAAATGTTCTTCTGTGTGATCCAAACACCTCAAACTTGGATTCGCCTGTCCATAACACTTTTTTCCAATCTTCCTCTGTCCAATGTCTGTGTTCTTTTGCCCATATTAATCTTTTCCTTTTATTAGCCAGTCTCAGATATGGCTTTTTCTTTGCCACTCTGCCCTGAAGGCCAGCATCCCAGAATCGCCTCTTCACTGTAGACGTTGACACTGGCGTTTTACGTGTACTATTTAATGAAGCTGCCAGTTGAGGACCTGTGACGCGTCGATTTCTCAAACTACAGACTCTAATGTACTTGTATTGTTGCTCCTTTGTGCAGCGGGGCCTCCCACTACTCTTTCTACTCTGGTTAGAACCTGTTTGTGCTCTCCTCTGAAGGGAGCAGTACACACCGTTGCAGGAAATCTTCAGTGTCTTGGCAATTTCTCGTATGGAATAGCCTTAATTTCTAAGAACAAGAATAGAATGTCGAGTTTCACATGAAAGTTCTTTTTTTTCTTGCTATTTTGAGAGTTTAATGGAACCAACAAATGTAATGCTCCAGATTCTCAACTAGCTCAAAGGAAGGTCAGCTTTATAGGTTCTCTAATCAGCCAAACTGTTTTCAGCTGTGCTAACATTCTTGACATGGAGTTTCAAGAGTATTCTAACCATCCATTAGCCTTCTTACACGGTTAACAAACACAAAGTACCATAAGAACACTGGAGTGATGGTTGTTGGAAATGGGCCTCTATACACCTATGAAGATATTGCATTACAAACAAGATGTTTACAGCTAGAATAGTCATTTACCACATTAACAATGTATTGACTGTATTTCTGAATCATTTAATGTTATCTTCATTGGAAAAAACTGTGCTTTTCTTTCAAAAATAAGGACATTTTTAAGTGAACCTAAACTTTGGAAGGTAGTGTGTACAGGTAGCTTTTATGGAATAGTGGCCAGAAAAAAGCCTTGTGGGAGACTCCCCAAATGTATGGAGGAAGGTGCTGTTGTCAGATTTGACCAAAATTGAACTTTTTGTCCACCAAGGTAAACACTATGTGTGACACCAAACCAACACAGGTAATCGCCCCAAGAACACCATCCCCACAGTGAAACATTCCAGTGACAGCATCATGCTGTGGGGATGTATTTTGGCAGCAGGGACAAGGAACATGGTCCAACATGAGGAGAAGATGGATGGTGCAAAATACAGAAATATTCTTGAGCAAAGCCTGTTTCAGTCTGCCAGTGATTTGAGACTGGGATGGAGATTCACCTTCTAACAAGACAATGACCCAAAGCATTAAGGCCCCTTCACATTAAGCGACGCTGCAGCGATACCGACAACGATTCGGATCGCTGCAGCGTCGCTGTTTGGTCGCTGGAGAGCTGTCACACAGACCGCTCTCCAGCGACCAACGATGCCGGTAACCAGGGTAAATATCGGGTAACTAAGCGCAGGGCCGCGCTTAGTAACCCGATATTTACCCTGGATACCATGCTAAAAGTAAAAAAAAACAAACACTACATACTTACCTAACGCTGTCTGTCCTCCAGCGCTGCGCTCTGCTTCTCTGCTCTCCTCCTGTACTGGCTGTGAGCCGGAAAGCAGAGCGGTGACGTCACTGCTCTGCTTTCCGGCTCACAGACAGTACAGGAGGAGTGCAGAGCACAGCGCTGGAGGACAGACAGCGTTAGGTAAGTATGTAGTGTTTGTTTTTTACTTTTAGCATGGTATCCAGGGTAAACATCGGGTTACTAAGCGCGGCCCTGCGCTTAGTTACCCGATGTTTACCCTGGTTACCAGTGAAGACATCGCTGGATCGGTGTCACACACGCCGATCCAGCGGTGTCTCCAGGGAGTCCAGCGACGAAATAAAGTTCTGGACTTTATTCAGCGACCAACGATCTCCCAGCAGGGGCCTGATCGTTGGTCGCTGTCACACAGAACGATTTCATTAACGATATCGTTGCTACTTCACAAATAGCAACGATATCGTTAACAATATCGTTATGTGTGAAGGTACCTTTACTGCTAAAGCGACGCTTGAGTGGTTTTAGGGAAAAAGTGTTAATGTCTTGGAGTGGCCTAGTCAAAGCCCAGACCTTAATCCAATTGAGAATCTGTGATCAGACTTGAAGATTGCTGTTCACCAGAGGAAACCATCTAACTTGAAGGAGTTGGAGCAGTTTTGCCTTGAGTAATGGGCAAAAATCCCAGTGGTAAGATGTGGGAAGCTCATAGAGACTTATCCAAAGCCACTTGCAGATGTAATTGCCACAAAAGGAGGTCCTACAAAGTACTGACTTTAGGGGGTGAATAGTTATTCACAATGAAGTTTTTCGTTATTTTGTCATATTTGTTTTTTGCTTCACAATAAAAATAAAACTAAATGTTCACAGTTGTAGGCATGTTCTTTACATGAACTGATGCAAACCCACTGCATAAATATTGCACAAAAAGAGGATTCAGAGATCCTCCAAAAATTCAGAAAACAGCAAAACGGCAGAGATGCTTACCTGCCTAGGCCTCCAAACAAATGCAAGATGCAGTGGACGCATGTAGTTAAGATGGCGGCAACACAGGTGCAGAAATCCAATGAGGCATCCACTCACAACCTATCAATCAAATGGATGGGGTGGCTGCTAGGCATATTACTGTACATAAAAGGCCTAGGCGGGTAAGCATCTCTGCCGTTTTGCTGTTTTCTACATACCAGAAAGCTTCATGTCCGTTCTATATATGAATCAGTGATCAGACCTGTTTATCCACATCAATGGGTCTGTAAAAATAAATCAGGCACATAGACTTCCCCTTTTGGTCATCCAGGTGCTGTCCATTTCTTTACAATTTAATGGGTAAGAGAAGGTTTGATTTCTTTTTTTTTAGCTTACAGGAAAAATGGATATCATACTGGAGGTAGAAATTAATATGGACCAAAAATGGATGAAAATCGGATTCAACACACTGATGAAAAATTGTTTTTTGATTTTTTTTCTCACATGCAAAAAATAAAACAAAAAATATGCGTCTTAAGTGAGAGCTTAAACTGTCTTGCTGGACAAATGCACAAAAGTTATTAAAATGTGCATATTTGGTTTGATGCATGTAATCTAGAAGTAGATTGGGATTAAAAAAATCCCCTCCCACACAAACCCGCCCACTTTTCTCACTTTTGAAAAGTTGCAGATTGTAGCAGAAGTATCATGTGCACCAAAGTTCATGATTTTTTATGGTACAAAATTGGCGTAAAGCCGCTAAGATATCTTCTCATAAAGCTTTTCAGTGCATAACATTTTAATAGCCATTTTACATTATTTATTTGGTATTAATAGATGCCTGGAACCTTTTTTTGCAGGAACTTATTGGGAACAGACATATCTACCTACATTTTTATGAAAAAGAGGATTTTCTTCAGGATCTCAAAGCTTAAATGTAAGCTATACAAATGATCATAGATGGCGACATGTAACCTATGAACAGCTCGGCTTCCGACACTCTTGACAAACAGCTGATTTTTTCAGGAGAAGCAGCCGACAGTCTGGCATGATCGCTGCAGAAGAAATGTACTTTTACATGGTATCCAATTTTAGCTTTTAGAGGTGATGTGCTGAGCAAAGGACCCCCAATATGCCATTCATAAACCCTAGAGCAATGTTCCCCAACTCCAGTCCTCTAAAGCCAACAACAGATGATCGAAGCATTATCATGGCACCAGAAATTCCTGCAGGTCCTTTCACCTCGGCAATACTAAAGAAATCCTGAAAACATGAACTGTTGATGACTCTTCATTACTGGAGTTGGGTAAAACTGCCCTAGAGGAGCATACAAACATAGGCGGACATACTGCCGGTTCAACTGCTGCGGCTGCTCCGGGGCCCGGAGGCTTCTGGGGGCCCCTGCAGGGTGGCTAATAATGAGGGCAATCTGGCCAGTTTATCCGGCCCCGAGGCTCCGGGAGGCCCCTGGCCAGATTGCCCTCATGCGCAGTGGGTAGGGAGCAATCCCTGCAGCTCCGCTGCCTGCAAGAGAAGATGGAAGCGGAGCAGAGCTGAAAGGAATGGATCTGTCCTGCTTCCTGCCCGCACTTCCTGTCTCACACAGCAGCGGCTGAATGACATCATTATTCAGTTCCACGGCTGTGCGAGACAGGAAGCTGTTGGCGATGGTGCGGCTTCAGGATACCATGCGCAGAGGTGAGGTGAGGTGTGTGTGTAGAGAGAGGTGAATGGTGCTGTGTGTGTGTAGGTGGAGGAGAGGGCAATGATGGGGAAATGGGGCAGAAAGCAATGACTGGATTGACGAAAAGGGAAATGACAGTGGTGGTGGGGGAGAAAGCAATGATGGGGTGGTGGAAAGGGCAATAATTGGTGTGGTGGGGAGGAGGAAATAATGGAGGCGGTGTAATGGGCAATGATGGGGTGGTGGGGGAAAAGACAATGATGGTGGTGGTGGAAAGGGCAATGTTGGGGATGGTGGGGAGGAGGAATTGATAGAGGTCATGGAATGGGGAGAAAACAATGATGATGGCAGTGGAAAGGAAAATGATTGGATGGTGGGCAGGAGGCAATGATGGAGGTGGTGAAATGGGTAATGATCGGGTGGTGGGGAGGAGGAAATGGAGGTCATGGAATGGGTAATGATAGGGGTGGTCGAGGAGAAGACAATGATGATGGTGGTGGAAAGGACAATGATGGGGGTGGGGGAGGAGGAAATCATGGAGGTGGTGGAATGGGCAATGATGGGGGTGGTAGGGGAGAAGGCAAAGATGGTGGCAGTGGAAAGGACAATGATGGTGGTGGTGGGGAGAAAGCAATGATGGAGGTGGTGAAGAGGGCAATCATGGGGGTGGGTGAGAGGGCAATAATGGGATGCAGGGGAGAAGGACAATGATGCGTGAGGGGGATTGGGATGGGAGGAAGGGGAATTTATAATGGATTTAGGAACAGGGGGAGGTGGAGGAAGACTTTATTATCGATTATTATGTCTAACACAGTCCCTTAGTATGAAGTGTACTCACTTATGTATAGCACAGTCCCATAGTGTATAGTGTACTCACTTATTATGTATAACATCATCCTTAATTATATGGTTTCCTCTTTTGCTATATATAGCACTGTCCCTTATTACGTACCATCCTCTCTAGTTATATATGATGCCCTCCCTTATTCTATAGCTTCCTCTGCTGTTATGTACAGTGATGTCTCTTACATAGTGTATTCTTGTTATTTTTGTTATTCACAGCACCCTCTTTTATAACATAGTCCCCTCTCTTGTTAGATATAAAATGACTACTGATGGAGTAGCCGGTGAACAGATGACTAGTCCATCAGCTCCTCCTTTAGAAAAGAAGCTTTTCCATGCTCCATCAGCCATCATTGCATTATACAGCTAACAAGACAGGATGGTATGTAATACAAAACAGGGCTCTATAAAATCCAATTCTATAAAATCCAATATATAAGGGATGGTGCTGCACATAACAAGAGAGGGCACTGTATAATAAGGGATGGCAATATACATAATAAAGGAGACTATGTAATATATACATGTTTGTGTGTGTGGCTATATATATATGTGTAGATTTGTCATCTTAAAAGGAGGGGGGCCCAGACACATTCCGCCACTGCATACAAACATGGGTAGCTTTCACAAGTCAACTTTATTGATACATTTGTGTATAAAAGTGTTTGCCCCACTTCACAATTTCCTATTCTTTTGCATGTTTGTCACAGGTAAATTTTTTAGATCACCAACAAATTTAAATTAAACAAAGATAACACAAGTAAACACAAAATGCAGTTTTTAAATGAATGTCTTTAGTATTAATCAAGATCCAAGAAGTATTGTTTCTCCTTGCGGAGAGTGACATGATAAGCATTTCAAGGTGAGGAGACTTAAAGCCGCAATGCTCCTCTGGGAAATATAATTGAGATTCTGGTTTGGCTATTATCCCAAGTCATGTGACTTTTGGCCTGGGACTGCTCATAGAATCTCACGGCTTTCAGTATCATCTCTATGCTGATGACACACAGATCTACATCTCTGGACCAGATATCACCATCCTACTAACCAGAATCCCTCAATGTCTATCCGCTAATTCATCCTTCTTCTCCGCTAGATTTCTAAAACTTAACATGGACAAAACAGAATTCATTGTCTTTCCTCTATCTCATGCGACCCCCCCAACGAACCTATCCATTACAGTAAACGGCTGCCCACTCTCCCCAGTCCCACAAGCTCGCTGTCTCGGGGTAATCCTTGACACTGATCTCTCATTCAAACCGCATATCCAAGCCCTTTCCACTTCCTGCCGCCTTCAAATCAAAAATATTTCACGGATCCGTACATTCCTAAACCAAGAATCTGCAAAAACCTTAGTCCATGCCCTCATCATCTCCCGCCTCAACTACTGTAACCTCCTGCTCTGTGGCCTCCCCTCGAACACTCTCGCACCCCTCCAATCTATTCTAAACTCAGCTGCTCGACTAATCCACCTGTCCCCTCGCTATTCCCCAGCCTCTCCCCTCTGTCAATCCCTTCACTGGCTCCCCATTAACCAGAGACTCCAGTACAAAAGCCTAACCATGACATACAAAATCATCCACAACCTGTCTCCTCCATACATCTGTGACCTTGCCTCCCGGTACTTTCCTGCACGCAACCTCCGATCCTCACAAGATCTCCTTCTCTACTCCCCTATTATCTCCTCTTCCCACAATTGCATACAAGATTTCTCTCGCACATCACCCTTACTCCTGAACGCTCTACCACAGCATATCAGACTCTCACCTACCATCGAAACCTTCAAAAAGAACCTGATCAACCAAACTACTGCACGACCAGCTCTATCCTTACCAACTGTATCCTCACCCATCCCTTGTAGATTGTGAGCCCTCGTGGGCTGGGTCCTCTCTCCTCCTGTACCAGTTGTGACTTGTATTGTTCAAGATTACTGTACCTGTTTTTATTATGTATACCCCTCCTCACATGTAAAGCGCCATGGAATAAATGGCGCTATAATAAATAATAATAATGTGACAAGGCTCGTTAAAGGGTCGACATTGAATGTTAGGATTGCTACTTCCAATAGGTGGCACTAGAGTTCTAGTCCTCTTCCTCTCTGAAGAGACAATTAGTATATTATTAATCAAAAAAGAAATCCAAACCATTCAGAGGTGGACTTGCTTTTGTGTTTTGGATCATTCTTCTGCTGCACAACACAAGTGCACTTCAGCTTGAGGTCAAAGATGGCTGGACTTTCTCCTTCAGGATTTTTTGGTGAACAGCAGAATTCATGGTTCCATTTACCACAGCAAGTCTTCCAGGTCATGGAGCAGAAAAACAGCCCCAGACCATCACACTAATACCACCATATTTTATTTTTGGTCTGATGTTTCTTTTCTGAAATGCTGTGTTACTTCTACACCAAATGTAATGGGACATACACCTTCCAAAAAGTTCAACTTTTGTCTCATCAGTCCACAGAGTATTCTCCCAAAAGTCTTGGGGATCAATAAGATGTTTTCTGGCAAAACTGAGACAAGCCTTTATGTTCTTATTGCTCAGCAGATGTTCTCGTCTTGGAACTCTGCCATGAAGGCCATTTTTGCCCAGTCTCTTTCTTATTGTGGAGTCATGAACACTAATCTTAACTGAGGCAAGTGAGGCCTGCAGTTCTTTGGATGTTGTGTGGGGTCTTTTGTGACTTCTTGGATGATTCATTGCTGCGCTGTTGGAGTGATTTTGTTCGGCCAGCCACTCCTGGGAAGGTTCACCACTGGTCCATGTTTTCGTCATTTTTGTAAAATGGCTCTCAATGTGTTTTGCTGGAATCTCAGAGCTTTAGAAATGGCTTTACAACCTTTCCCAGTCTGATGGATCTCAATTACTTTGTTTCTAATTTGTTCCAGAATTTTTTGGATCACGGCATGATGTCTTGCTTTTGAGGATTTTTTGGTCTCCTTCACTTTGTCAGGCAGATCCTATTAAAGTGATTTCTTGATTGAGAACAGGTCTGGCACTAATAAGGTCTGGGTGTGGCTTGGGAATTTGAACTCAGCTCCCCAAAGATATGATAAACCACAGTTAATTTATGTTTTGGAGGGTGGCAATCACTTTTTCACACAGGGCCCTATAGGTTTGGATTTATTTTTCCCTCAATAATAAAGGTCTTCGTTTAAAAATTGCATTTTGTATTTACATGGGTTATCTTTGTCTGATATTTAAATTTGGTGATCTGAAACATTTATTGTGACAAACGAATAGGAAATTAGGAGAGGTGCAAACACTTTTTCATACAACTGTTAGTATCTGAAAAAATGAGTATCTTTGAAGGATTTTCCCCAGTAAATGTAATTTTTCACAGATGGCTTTTTTAGCGACTCACAGCTTGTTAAATAGTCACAATGATGTCATTAGATAACTTTGCTGCTACTTAGAATCCCCAAGGTGATATTATTAGCTTGGCTCCCACTGTTAAAGAAGAAAAAGTGATCATTATAATAATTTTTGAACTTATGTAAAATATTGAATGCTTTATACTGCAAAAACAATATTGTCTGGCTTAGAAAACCCATTTTAACTCATTGTCTCCGCAGGCAATTTTTTGTTTTAAAGTTTGCAGTTTTCTCTACCCTTCTTTCAAGTGCCAAAACTTTTTATCTTCCGTCGACATATGAGGCTATATGAGGGTTTGTTTTTTTTGCAGGAGGAGTTTTAGTTTTTAATAACGGTACATCATCCATTTTACTGTACAGTGTGCTGAAATCTTGGGGGAAAAATATTCATGTATGAGGAAATGGTGAAAAAAATGGTGAAAACAAATCAATTCTGCCATTACATTTTGGGTTTTGCTTTTACAGTTTTCATTGTATGGTTAAAATTACCTTTCAACATGATTCTCCAGATCAGTACAATTACAGAAATACTAAACTTAAATAGATTTTTTTTTCTGATTTTCATAATGTTTTAATTTTTCTATTGATTAAGCCATGTCAGGACTTGTTTTTGTGTGTCAAGCTTATGGTTTTTTTTTTTTTTTTTTTTTAACCATTCAATTTTTATTGAGAAAACAGAGTACAATTAAAATGCAACATGGGAAGGAAAAAGGGGGAGGGAGGGGGAGGGGAAGAGGCAGACATAAATGTAAATATCCACGATCAAGAATGAAACAAAAAAAAATTACAATACATGGGCGCATACATAGCTATGATATCAAACAATTGAGTCAGCTGGCAGAAAAAGGGGGATGGTGGTCAGGCGAGGAAATAAAGGGTGAGGAGACCCAAGCGTCCCACCACGTAAGGACCTTATTCTTTTTTGCAAGACAGTCCGCAGTAATCGACTCATAACTAAAGTGCAGATTAATTTTGGATATCAATTCAGGTCTGGGGGGAATATTAGAAGATTTCCAATGCTTTGCAATACATTGTCGGGCCGCCACAAGAATATTAGAAATAATGGGTTGAAGGGAAGATGGGAAGTCCAAGAGAGATATACCCAATATTGCTAAAGGGCCAGTTAGGTTGATAGGAAGATGGGTCACCTCTGAAAGAATCGCTTCAACCTGACGCCAAAATATTTGCACACTAGGGCAACTCCACCATACATGAGCCAGCGAACCAGAAACACCACAATTTTTCCAGCATAATGGGGAAGAGGAGGGATAAAATTTAGCTAATTTAACAGGAGTGAAGTACCATAGGAGCTGAATTTTTTTGCTTTGTTCGAGGTGACCAAGACACGAAGAGAATTTGGAAGGATGCAGCATAGCCATGCTCCAATCCTCCGGGGAAGCCTCGAATGCAAGGGCACCCTCCCAAGTGGACATAAATGGGAGTCTCTCAAAGAAATCATGGGAGAGGAGGGATTTATAAATGATGGAAATGCCATGATCAATCTACGTGTTTGGTCTGAAAAATCTGTGGATTGGGGTCTCCATACCCAGGGGGGACACGGCCACACCGAAGGAGTTACAATGTTTAAGGAGGCTACGAATTTGGAAATACTGAAAAAAAGCCCTAGGAGGCAAGTTATAGCGAGCAGTGAGGTCCGCAAATGATCTCAGGCCCGACTCATTATAGAGATCATTCACTCGGTGTATTCCGCAGTCCCCCCAGGCAGAGAGAGACAAACCATCTATTGCGCATTCTAATGCTTGAATAGAGACGTAGTCAAATATAAAAGGGAGGTAAGTAGGGCAGAGACTTGTCCAGACCTTAGTGGCGGAGCAAATTGTTTTAAGAGGGGAGCTCCGACTGGGCGGCTGGAGCAAACAGATCTCCAGCAAAAGTTTGAGGGAACCCCTAGGGGCAAAGCACGACTCAATATGGAACCACTGGAGGGAGGAGTTCCCCTCCCACCAAATCTTAAGGGGGTCTAGGAGAGCAGCTTTGCGGTAAAGGTGGATATTAGGGGCACCAAGACCTCCCCTGGCATATGGGAGAGACATTAGAGAGCGTTTTATTCTATGTGGCTTGTTATTCCAAATAAAACGGTCAATAATTGCTTGAAAAGCAGAGAGGTACTTAGAGGGGATAGCGAAGGGGAGGCATCTAAAAAGATATATAAGTTTAGGGAGAATTAACATCTTAGACGTTTGTATCCTAGCCATCCAGGATAGATGAGAGCAGGCAAGCTGGTCAATTTCTTTTTTAATTTCGTGGAGGGTTGAATCACAGTTAAGGCGAACAATGTTTTTAATATGGGTAATTTGAATACCTAGATAAGTGAATCCGAGCGGAGACCATATAAAAGGGTAAATATTTTGGATTTGAAGTTGGAGAGAGGAAGAGATAAATAGGGGAAAAATTGTGGACTTGGACAGATTTAGCTTATAATAGGAGGCTTCAGCAAATTGGGTAAGAATGGAAGACACTGCAGATAGTGACTGTAGAGGAGCAGAGCAAGACAACACCACATCGTCGGCGTAGAGGCCAATTTTGTGTTCCTGACTTCCCACCATTACCCCCCTAATGTCAGGGCATTGCCTCACCGCAGCCGCCAGGGGCTCCATGACTAAAGCAAAGATGATGGGGGAGAGGGGGCAACCCTGCCGGGTCCCATTTGAAATAGAAAATATACGGGATTTAAAGCCGGCTGAGCGAACTGAGGCACAAGGATTGGAATACAAAGCCATAATAGCTGAAAAAATCTGGCCAGTAAGACCAAATTTGTGCAATGTAGATGCTATATAGCCCCAGTGCACCCGATCAAACGCCTTTTCCGCGTCGAGAGATAGGAACACACTGGGGAGGCTCCGCCTCTCCACCACATCCAGCAGGTCGATCAAGCGTCTCGTACCATCTCTAGTTTGCCTACCCGGGACAAACCCAACCTGGTCTGAGTGAACCAAGGATGGGAGCACCGATAATAACCTATTGGCCCAGACCTTAGCATATATTTTTACATCGCAATTTAAAAGGGCGATGGGACGAAAATTGCCAGGAGAGGTCATAGGTTTCCCAGGTTTAGGAAGTGTCGAAATACAAGCCTCCAGACCCTCTCTCTCAATAGTACCCATAGAGCGCCAGTAGTTAAATAAACGAATGAGAAAAGGAGAGAGGATAGTGAGAAAATGAGAGTAGTATGAGAAGGAAAAGCCGTCTGGACCCGGGGCAGAGCGTTTTTTGGCCTCTTTGATTATTTGGGAGATTTCAATTGCTTCTATAGGGCCGTTAAGGAGCGACAACTGCTCCGGATTAACAGTGGGGAGATTCGCATTATTCAAAAAAGCGTTAATTGAGTCCTGAGAAGGTTGAGTAGTATTTACGTCAGAATCTAGGTTATATAATGAGGAGTAGTATGAGGCAAATTCTTCAGCAATATGAATTGGGTTGTAAATCCGAGAACCATCTGACTTAAGAAGATAAGCAATTTTGGTTTGGGCTTCTTTTTTTTTAACGCGTTTAGCTAGTAAGGCGCCTGCCCTGTCACCCATGGAGTAGAATTTGGCTTTCGATTTCCTGAGCGAATTTTCTGCTCTATGGAGGAGGAGCTGGCGAAGGCGCAGGCGTGCATCAGAAAGATTGGAAAATAATTGAGGGGAGGGGCAGGCTTTGTGGCAAGACTCCAGCCGGGCCACTTCAGCCAAGGCAGATTGAAGATTTAAGTTATACTTGCGTTTAGCTGTCGCAGCCATCTTAATGAAAAGGCCACGAGCCACTGCATTGTGAGCGAACCAGAGGGAGTCCTCACGCACATCCGCCGAGTCATTAAAGGCAAAGAATTCCTGCAAAGAGTTTTCAATTAGTGTAAAGTTCGCTTGCTCAGAGAGAAGGTGGTCATTAAGGCGCCAGTGTGAAGGGGGTCTGATTGCAAGAGGGTCTTCTAGGGAGACTGACACAGGAGCATGATCAGACCAAGTGATATTACCTATATTTGCAGACATGCAGTGGGGGAGAGCGACATCATCTACTAAAATATAATCAATTCTACTGTAAGAACCGTGACGAGGGGACCAAAATGTGTAGTCTCTCTCATTACAATGGAGATATCTCCAGATATCGTGTAAATTGTAGGAGCTAATCAGCTGGGCCGCATCACCCCTGGCCACGGCCGACGATGAACAGTCCAGATTCTTGGATACTGGAATGCTGAAGTCTCCGGCAACTAATTTATGACCATGCTGATAATTACCTAAGATTTGAAATAAATTATTTAGAAATTTAACCTGACCAAAATTTGGGCCATACACAGAGGCAATGGTGTAAGGGGTATTGTTGATTAAACATAAAATTATAATGTATCTGCCCGCAGGGTCGGCTGTAGAACTAATTAGCTGGAAAGAGTTAGCCTTGCTAAAAAAAATTGCCACCCCAGCCTTTTTGGTCTTCCCATTCGCAAAAAAATGGTGGGGGTATAGATTCGAATACATTCTTATATTGTCCCGTTCTAGTAAATGAGTCTCCTGTAAGCATATAATATCGTGTTTGGATTTAGCGAGCTGACGCCAGACAATCGATCTCTTACCAGGGGAGTTGAGGCCGTTAACATTAATAGAATATAAAGAAACACTCATTGTAATATGTTACACAATTTGCTGAAGAAGATATGCAAACCCATTACCCACAAAAAAAGCATAAACATGTCGTGGGATACCTCGCAAACTCCATCTGCGACGAGGGGGGGGGGAGAGGGAAAGGAGGGGGGAGAGGGAGGGAAGGGGGAGAAGGGAAAAACAAACATACAAAATCCAAACATTTAAACAAGGGAACATCCAGGGAAATCCTGAGTCCGAGGTGAAAATAGAAAACAGTTCACCAATGGGGCAATATGCTGAGCGGAGTCCTGCCAGGAACCAGCCTCAGCAAAAAACTCAGCAAGCAAAAAGAAGAGAAAAAAAAAACAAAACGAGAACTAGAACTGAGTGGGAAAAAGGAAAAAATAAATTCTTCCAGCCAGGAAATGGTTAAAATAGACACTTCAGGCGACCTTCCAGTCAGGGGTAATACGGCGTCTCCGGGGACCAGATCCTCCAGGTTTGGTGGAAGCAGAGGCAGGAGTGGGCGCAGGAGGGTCAAAACCCCATTGGGACAGGGTCTTGGCTGCTTGCGACGGGGATAGGCACGTGGTAAATGAACCGTCTTTACGAATGCAAAGTTTGGTGGTGAAACCCCAGCGGTATAATATACCCTTTTCCCTCAGGATTGAGGTGTATGGTGCAAAAGCCCTGCGGAGGGCTAGAGTTCCTGGAGACAGATCAAGGAAAACTGCAATGGTAGCAAATCGTTCAGGTAGCGACGGCTTCGATCTTAGTGCTTGCAGAAATTCCTCCTTCATAACAAAAAAATGGATGCGAGCTAGTACAGGGTGGAGCGCGGTAATTTGCTTTTTTGCACTGCATGCTGTGGCGGCACTGTCTGTCGAAGAGAGGGGCGAGTGGGTGTGGCTTACAGTGGCTGATGGGAGATTTGTATTCCTCTGCCTTTCAGTTGCCATCATGCAGTGGACACGTGAGGAGAGGTCATTTTGTGTTGAAGCGTATTTTTCAAATGCCCACTCGATCAATGCAGTGCAGCATGCTTTTCGTTTACAATTCGCTGTTCCTCCACGCGGACGTGTTCCTGGACGGCAATCAATTGTAAATTGGATGAATGCATTCAGAACAGCAGGGAATGTGTCATGTGTACGAAGGGGACCTGAGAGAAGGATTACAACACCACAAAACATCGAGAGAGTTAGAGCAGCAGTACTGCAATCTCCGAAACGCTCTGCTCGGAAGCAATCATTTGCTCTTGGCATTTCAAGACGTTCTCTCCACCAGATTCTTCATGATGAACTGAATTTTCACCCGTATAAAATGTGCGTGGTCCAACATTTGTCAGCATGGGACTATTTGACACGGCGGACCTCTTGTGAAGACATGTTAGCAACGATACCCCGTGACGCAATTGTGTTTTTTTCTGATGAGGCACATTTTCACCTCATTTTCACTGTGTGGTGCGCCATATCACGAGTAGGCATCATTGGTCCTTACTTTTTTCAGGATAATGGTCGTGCCATAACTGTGAACTCCGAACGGTACTTGTCTATGATACAGGATTATTTTTAGCCGGCTCTTGAGGCAATGGAACTAGAGGATACATGGTTCCAACAGGATGGTGCCACTGCACACACAGCGAGGGTTACCATGAATTGTTTGAGGCAAATGTTTCCTGGACGGCTTATCTCTTTGAGGGGAGATGTGAACTGGCCAGCACGCTCACCAGATTTAGCCCCATGCGATTTTTTCCTTTGGGGTTACCTGAAGTCTAAGGTGTATATCAACCGTCCCAACACCTTGGAAGACCTAAGGAACAATATTGAAGCTGAAATTGGCAGAATACCAGTGGACATGCTTGTTAGAGTTCATGAAAACTTCAGAAAACGTATGCAGCAGTGTGTGGATAGCGAAGGTCGACATTTGCCAGATACACTATTTAAAACCATGTAATTTAAAAATTCCATTACTGTTCAGTATAATTAAAATATAAAATAAATTTTTCTAATGATCATAATTTTTTTATTTCATTCCCAAATCAGCAAATTACCGCGCTCCACCCTGTACATCTCTGGGTACCGCAGGGTCAAGGCCTGAGGGTTTAGGGATCCGATGAATACGGTCGATCACAACGTCATCTTTGGAATAAAGTGGGAGAACAGATATGACAAAGTCTTGTAGAAAGGCTCTGAGATCATCAGCCCCAATTGATTCAGCAATGCCTCTTAGTTTCACATTATTTCTCCTGGATTTGTCTTCCAAATCCAGGGTTTTAGCATGAGTTTTGGTAACAAGCAGCTGCAGATTATCATGAGCTTCCCACAAATCATTGTGAGAAGCTACCAGTTCGGACATTTTATTTTCAAGATGATCCGTGCGGCCTCCCAGCTCCTCCACCTCCCCCCTGGGCTCTGCCATCATGGAACGCATATCCTCCTGCAGGGAGGTACGGAGGTCACCAAGCATGTCTCTGAGCAGCGTTGCTGTAACTGGAGCCTCTGAGAGATCAGCTGCTGCTGTGCTTGAGGCAGAAGACTGAGAGCCTCGGCGTGCAGCTCTGGAGGATCTAGGAGAAAGCGGCGCCATCTTGGGCCTCTGAGGCTGCTGAGGGGTGGCTGCAAAGAAGTCCACAATGCGCCTGGAAGGGTCCCCTGCGCCGGCTTTAGATTTCCCCATACACTCACCGAACGGTAAGGAGCAGGAGTGGGGAGTTCTGGAGGAGAAAGCACCGTCTGTGCACTGCTGTGTGCCGCTTTATGAGTCCTGGGAATGGAGCTCCCACACTATGCAACCTGCACCATCAGAAGTCAGGCCACGCCCCAAGCTTATGGTTTTATTGATACCAATTTTAGGTCCATGCAATGTTTTGATTGCCTTTTATTACATTTTTTAGGACTGCGTGGTGTCCAGGAAACCGCAAATTTGACATTTTGATTTTTTATTTCTACTACTGTAGAGGTCAATTAATTTTATATTTTAATATACCACTCTTACAAAGTCTTAGTGATGCCAAATATGTCTATTTTTCACACTTTTTTTTAATTTTTCAAGGGAATGGTTCACATTTTTGTTTGAGTTTATGTTGTGAATTCTGTGGCAGAGCTCCCTCTTGTGGTCACAAGTGGTACTTCGGCTGATTCTCTCTGTGAGCTTCCGTTGGTGGAGGAAAGTGGTACTGCGGCTTCTGAGTTTCCTTCCTCAGGTGATATGGTGAAGTCGTTAGGTGCGGTGTTGTGGATTCTGTTTTTGGGCTCCCTCTGGTGGTTACTGATGGTACTGGGTGACTTGTGTTCTCTGCGGTCTCTGGTGTCCACCTGTTCTATCAGGATATGGGAGTTTCCTATTTAACCCCTTCCCGACCTTTGACGCATACGCTGCGTCATGAAAGTCGGTGCCATTCCGACCCATGACGCAGCATATGCGTCATGGAAAGATCGCGTCCCTGCAGGCCGGGTGAAAGGGTTAACTCCCATTTCACCCGATCTGCAGGGACAGGGGGAGTGGTAGTTTAGCCCAGGGGGGGTGGCTTCACCCCCTCGTGGCTACGATCGCTCTGATTGGCTGTTGAAAGTGAAACTGCCAATCAGAGCGATTTGTAATATTTCACCTAAAAAACTGGTGAAATATTACAATCCAGCCATGGCCGATGCTGCAATATCATCGGCCATGGCTGGAAACACTTATGTGCACCCACCCCACCCCTCCGATCGCCCCCCCAGCCCCCCGATCTGTGGTCCGCTCCCCTCCGTCCTGTGCTCCGCTCCCCCGTCCTCCTGCCCGCTCCCCCGTGCACCAATCACACCCCCTGTGCTGCAATCAAACCCCCCCGCACTCCGATCCCCCCCCCGCACACAGCGACCCCCCCCGTGCTCCGATCCACCCCCCCCGCACAGCGATCCCTCACCCCGTGCTCCAATCCTTCCCCGTGCTCCAATCCTCCCTCCCGTGTTCCGATCCACCCCCCCATGATCCGATCCACCCCCCCGTGCTCCGACGCCCCCCCCGTGCCCTGATCTCCCCCCCCTTATACTTACCTGGCCGCCCGAGGTCCGTCCGTCTTCTTTCCTGGGCGCCGCCATCTTCCAAAATGGCGGGCGCATGTGCAGTGCGCCCGCCGAATCTGCCGGCCGGCAGATTCGTTCCAGAGTGAATTTTGATCACTGAGATATATCCTATCTCAGTGATCAAAATAAAAAAAATAGTAAATGACCCCCCCCTTTGTCACCCCCATAGATAGGGACAATAAAAAAAATAAAGAATTTTTTTTTTTTTCACTAAGGTTGGGGTAAGAACTAGGGTTAGGGTTAGGGGTAGGGTTAGGGGTAGGGTTAGGGTTAGGGGTAGGGTTAGGGTTAGGGTTAGGGTTAGGGTTAGGGGTAGGGTTAGGGGTAGGGTTAGGGGTAGGGGTAGGGTTAGGGCTAGGGTTAGGGGTTAGGGCTAGGGTTAGGGTTTCGGTATGTGCACACGTATTCTGGTCCTATGCGGATTTTTCCGCAGCGGATTTGAAAAATCCACAGTGCTAAACCGCTGCCGATTTATCGTGGATTTACCGCGGTTTTTCTGCGCATTTCACTGCGGTTTTACAACTGCGATTTTCTATTGGAGCAGTTCTAAAACCGCTGCGGAATCCGCAGAAAGAAGTGACATGCTGCGGAATGTAAACCGCTGCGTTTCCGTGCAGTTTTTCCGCAGCATGTGTACAGCGATTTTTGGTTCCCATAGGTTCACATTGAACTGTAAACTCATGGGAAACTGCTGCGGATCCGCAGCGTTTTCCGCAGCGTGTGCACATACCTTTAGAATTAGGCTATGTGCACACGGTGCGGATTTGGCTGCGGATCCGCAGCAGTGTTCCATCGGGTTTACAGTACCATGTAAACATATGGAAAACCAAATCCGCTGTGCCCATGGTGCAGAAAATACCGCGCGGGAACGCTGCGTTGTATTTTCCGCAGCATGCCAATTCTTTGTGCGGATTCCGCAGCGTTTTACACCTGTTCCTCAATAGGAATCCACAGGTGAAATCCGCACAAAAAACACTGGAAATCCACGGTAAATCCACAGGTAAAACGCAGTGCCTTTTACCCGCGGATTTTTCAAAAATGATGCTGAAAAATCTCATACGAATCCGCAACGTTGGCACATAGCCTTAGAGTTGGGTTGGAATTAGGGTTGTGGTTAGGGTTAGGGGTGTGTTGGGGTTAGGGTTGTGGTTAGGGGTGTGTTGGGGTTAGGGTTGTGATTAGGGTTACGGCTACAGTTGGGATAAGGGTTAGGGGTGTGTTGGAGGTAGAATTGAGGGGTTTCCACTGTTTAGGCACTTCAGGGGGTCTCCAAACGCAACATGGCGCCACCATTGATTCCAGCCAATCTTGTATTCAAAAATTCAAATGGTGCTCCCTCACTTCCGAACCCCGACGTGTGCCCAAACAGTGGTTTACCCCCACATATGGGGTACCAGCATACTCAGGACAAACTGCGCAACAATTACTGGGGTCCAATTTCTCCTGTTACCCTTGAGAAAATAAAAAATTGCTTGCTAAAACATCATTTTTGAGGAAAGAAAAATGATTTTTTATTTTCACGGCTCTGCGTTGTAAACGTCTGTGAAGCACTTGGGGGTTCAAAGTGCTCACCACATATCTAGATAAGTTCCTTGGGGGGTCTAGTTTCCAAAATGGGGTCACTTGTGGGGGGTTTCTACTGTTTAGGCACACCAGGGGCTCTGCAAACGCAACGTGACGCCCGCAGACCATTCCATCAAAGTCTGCATTTCAAAAGTCACTACTTCCCTTCTGAGCCCCCACGTGTGCCCAAACAGTGGTTTACCCCCACACATGGGGCATCAGCGTACTCAGGAGAAACTGGACAACAATTTTTGTGGTCCAATTTCTCCTGTAACCCTTGGGAAAATAAAAAATTCTGGGCTAAAAAATTATTTTTGAGGAAAGAAAACGTATTTATTATTTTCACGGCTCTGCGTTATAAACTTCTGTAAAGCACTTGGGGGTTGAAAGTGCTCACCACACATCTAGATAAGTTCCTTTGGGGGTCTAGTTTCCAAAATGGGGTCACTTGTGGGGGGTTTCTACTGTTTAGGCACACCAGGGGCTCTGCAAACGCAATGTGACGCCCGCAGACCATTCCATCAAAGTCTGCATTTCAAAAGTCACTACTTCCCTTCTGAGCCCCCACGTGTGCCCAAACAGTGGTTTACCCCCACACATGGGGTATCAGCGTACTCAGGAGAAACTGGACAACAACTTTTGTGGTCCAATTTCTCCTGTAACCCTTGGGAAAATAAAAAATTCTGGGCTAAAAAATTATTTTTGAGGAAAGAAAACGTATTTATTATTTTCACGGCTCTGCGTTATAAACTTCTGTAAAGCACTTGGGGGTTGAAAGTGCTCACCACACATCTAGATAAGTTCCTTTGGGGGTCTAGTTTCCAAAATGGGGTCACTTGTGGGGGGTTTCTACTGTTTAGGCACACCAGGGGCTCTGCAAACGCAATGTGACGCCCGCAGACCATTCCATCAAAGTCTGCATTTCAAAAGTCACTACTTCCCTTCTGAGCCCCCACGTGTGCCCAAACAGTGGTTTACCCCCACACATGGGGTATCAGCGTACTCAGGAGAAACTGGACAACAACTTTTGTGGTCCAATTTCTCCTGTAACCCTTGGGAAAATAAAAAATTCTGGGCTAAAAAATTATTTTTGAGGAAAGAAAACGTATTTATTATTTTCACTGCTCTGTGTTATGAACTTCTGTGAAGCACTTGGGGGTTCAAAGTGCTCACCTCACATCTAGATAAGTTCCTTTCGGGGTCTAGTTTCCAAAATGGGGTCACTTGTGGGGGGTTTCTACTGTTTAGCCACATCAGGGGCTCTGCAAACGCAACGTGACGCCCGCAGAGCATTCCATCAAAGTCTGCATTTCAAAACGTCACTACTTCACTTCCGAGCCCCAGCATGTGCCTAAACAGTGGTTTACCCCCACATATGGGGTATCAGCGTACTCAGGAGAAACTGGACAACAACTTTTGGGGTCAAATTTCTCCTGTTACCCTTGGGAAAATAAAAAATTGCGGGCTAAAATTCATTTTTGAGAAAATAATTTTTTTTTTTTATTTTCATGGCTCTGCGTTATAAACTTCTGTGAAGCACTTGAGGGTTCAAAGTGCTCACTACACATCTAGATTAGTTCCTTTGGGGGTCTAGTTTCCAAAATGGGGTAATTTGTGGGGGATCTCCAATGTTTAGGCACACAGGGGCTCTCCAAACGCGACATGGTGTCCGCTAATGATTGGAGATAATTTTCCATTTAAAAAGCCAAATGGCGTGCCTTCCCTTCTGAGCCCTGCCGTGCGCCCAAACAGTGGTTTACCCCCACATATGGGGTATCTGCATACTCAGGACAAACTGGACAACAACATTTGTGGTCCAATTTCTCCTATTACCATTGGCAAAATAGGAAATTCCAGGCTAAAAAATCATTTTTGAGAAAAGAAAAATTATTTTTTATTTTCATGGCTCTGCATTATAAACTTCTGTGAAGCACCTGGGGGTTTAAAGTGCTCAGTATGCATCTAGATAAGTTCCTTGGGGGGTCTAGTTTCCAAAATGGGGTCACTTGTGGGGGAGCTCCATTGCATAGGCACACAGGGGCTCTCCAAATGCGACATGGTGTCCGCTAACAATTGGAGCTAATTTTCCATTCAAAAAGTTAAAAGGCGCGCCTTCCCTTCCGAGCCCTGCCGTGTGCCCAAACAGTGGTTTACCCCCACATATGAGGTATCGGCGTACTCGGGAGAAATTGCTCAACAAATTTTAGGATCCATTTTATCCTATTGCCCATGTGAAAATGAAAAAATTGAGGCGAAAATAATTTTTTTGTGAAAAAAAAGTACTTTTTCATTTTTACGGATCAATTTGTGAAGCACCTGAGGGTTTAAAGTGCTCACTAGGCATCTAGATAAGTTCCTTGGGGGGTCCAGTTTCCAAAATGGGGTCACTTGTGGGGGAGCTCCAATGTTTAAGCACACAGGGTCTCTCCAAACGCGACATGGTGTCCGCTATCGATGGAGATAATTTTTCATTCAAAAAGTCAAATGGCGCTCCTTCCCTTCCGAGCCTTACCATGTGCCCAAACAGTGGTTTACCCCCACATGTGAAGTATCGGTGTACTCAGGAGAAATTGCCAAACAAATTTTAGGATCCATTTTATCCTGTTGTCCATGTGAAAATGAAAACATTGAGGCTAAAAGAATTTTTTTGTGAAAAAAAAGTACTTTTTCATTTTTACGGATCAATTTGTGAAGCACCTGGGGGTTTAAAGGGCTCACTATGCATCTAGATAAGTTCCTTGGGGCGTCTAGTTTCCAAAATGGGGTCACTTGTGGGGGAGCTCCAATTTTTAGGCACACGGGGGCTCTCCAAATGTGACATGGTGTCCGCTAAAGAGTGCAGCCAATTTTTCATTCAAAAAGTCAAATGGCGCTCCTTCCCTTCCAAGCCCTGCCGTGCGCCCAAACAGTGGTTTACCCCCACATATGAGGTATCAGCGTACTCAGGACAAATTGGACAACAACGTACGTGGTTCAGTTTCTCCTTTTACCATTGGGAAAATAAAAAAATTGTTGCTGAAAAATCATTTTTGTGACTAAAAAGTTAAATGTTCATTTTTTCCTTCCATGTTGCTTCTGCTGCTGTGAAGCACCTGAAGGGTTAATAAACTTCTTGAATGTATTTTTGTGCACCTTGAGGGGTGCAGTTTTTAGAATGGTGTCACTTTTGGGTATTTTCAGCCATATAGACCCCTCAAACTGACTTCAAATGTGAGGTGGTCCCTAAAAAAAATGGTTTTGTAAATTTCGTTGTAAAAATGAGAAATCGCTGGTCAAATTTTAACCCTTATAACTTCCTAGCAAAAAAAAATTTTGTTTCCAAAATTGTGCTGATGTAAAGTAGACGTGTGGGAAATGTTATTTATTAACTATTTTGTGTCACATAACTCTCTGGTTTAACAGAATAAAAATTCAAAATGTGAAAATTGCGAAATTTTCAAAATTTTCGCCAAATTTCCGTTTTTATCACAAATAAACACAGAATTTATTGACCTAAATTTACCACTAACATGAAGCCCAATATGTCACGAAAAAACAATCTCAGAACCGCTAGGATCCATTGAAGCGTTCCTGAGTTATTACCTCATGAAGGGACACTGGTCAGAATTGCAAAAAACGGCAAGGTCTTTAAGGTCAAAATAGGCTGGGTCATGAAGGGGTTAACCTGGCTTTCTTGTCATTTCCTCGCCGGCTATCAATGTAATCAGTGTGTCTTGTTACCTCTGCTTCCCGCTTCTGTATTCTTCAGGACAAGCTAAGTTTTTGATTTTCCTGTTCCACGTTTTGCTTAATTTTTGTCTTAGTCCAGCTTGCAGATATGTGATTCCTTTTTGCTGGTTGCTCTAGTGGGCTGATATTACTCCTCATGTTCCATGAGTTGGAACATGAGTTCAAGTAATTTCAGGATGGTTTTTTGTAGGGTTTTTCGCTGACCGCGCAGTTCACTTTTGTATCCTCTGCTATCTAGCTTTAGCGGGCCTCATTTTGCTGAATCTGTTTTCATAACTACGTATGTGTTTTCCTCTCATTTCACCGTCATTACATGTGGGGGGCTGCTATTTCTGTGGGGTGTTTCTCTGGAGGCAAGAGAGGTCTGTGTTTCTTCTAATAGGGAAAGTTAGTTCTTCGGCTGGTGCGAGACGTCTAGAATCATCGTAGGCACGTTCCCCGGCTACAGCTAGTTGTGTGTTGAGGTTCAGGATCGCGGTCAGCTCAGTTTCCATCACCCTAGAGCTTGTTTTGTTTTTTGTGCTTGTCCTTTTGTGATCCCCTGCCATTGGGATCATGACAGTATGGCCGGCCAAAAAGTGGTAATCGTATTGGCTGAAGTAGGAGGAAAATTAGTCTGAGGAAGTTTTTTTTTTTTTTTTTTTTCCCCCTCAGAGTTTGCTGCATAGCCTTAATTGCAGCCTGGCTGCGTCTTACCTCCTCTTAATCCTTGAATGGCTCTGACCTCAGCTGTTTATCATGGACGTCCAGAGTTTGGCTTCCAGCCTGAATAATCTTGCTGCTAAGGTTCAAAATATACAAGATTTTGTTGTACATGCTCCTATGTCTGAACCTAGAATTCCTATCCCAGAGTTTTTTTCTGGAGATAGATCTAGTTTTCTGAATTTTAGGAACAATTGCAAGTTGTTTCTTTCTTTGAAATCTCGCTCTTCTGGAGACCCTGCTCAGCAAGTCAAGATTGTTATATCTTTCCTGCGGGGTGACCCTCAGAATTGGGCATTTGCATTGGCACCAGGGGATCCTGCGTTGCTCAATGTGGGTGCGTTTTTTCTGGCATTGGGTTTGCTCTATGAGGAACCTAACCTAGAGATTCAGGCTGAAAAAGCTTTATTGGCTCTCTCTCAGGGGCAAGATGAAGCAGAAATATATTGTCAGAAATTTCGGAAATGGTCGGTGCTTACTCAGTGGAATGAGTGCGCCCTGGCTGCAAGATTCAGAGATGGCCTTTCTGAGGCCATTAAAGATGTCATGGTGGGGTTCCCTGCGCCTACAGGTCTGAATGAGTCTATGACTATGGCTATTCAGATTGATCGGCGTTTACGGGAACGCAAACATGTGCACCATTTGGCGGTGTCTTCTGAACAGGCACCTGAGACAATGCAATGTGATAGAATTCAGTCCAGAAGTGAACGGCAAAACTATAGGCGGAAAAATGGGTTGTGTTTTTATTGTGGTGATTCAGCTCATGTTATATCAGCATGCTCTAAACGCACAAAAAAGGTTGATAAGTCTGTTGCCATTAGTACTTTACAGTCTAAGTTCATTCTGTCTGTGACTCTGATTTGTTCATTATCAGCCATTTCCGTCGATGCCTATGTGGATTCAGGCGCTGCCCTGAGTCTTATGGATTGGTCATTTGCCAACCGCTGTGGGTTTAGTCTGGAGCCTCTGGAAGTCCCTATTCCTTTGAAAGGAATTGACTCTACACCTTTGGCTATGAATAAACCTCAGTACTGGACACAAGTGACCATGCGTATGACTCCCGTTCATCAGGAGGTGATTCGCTTCCTGGTACTGTATAATTTACATGATGTCTTAGTGCTTGGTCTGCCATGGTTACAAACTCATAACCCAGTCTTGGACTGGAAAACGATGTCTGTGTTAAGCTGGGGATGTCAGGGGGTTCATGATGATGCACCTCCGATTTCTATCGCTTCATCTACTCCTTCTGAGGTTCCGGTATTTTTGTCTGATTATCGGGATGTTTTTGAGGAGCCTAAGCTCAATTCGCTTCCTCCTCACAGGGATTGCGATTGTGCTATAGATTTGATTCCTGGCAGTAAATTTCCTAAAGGTCGTTTGTTCAATCTGTCAGTGCCAGAGCATACTGCTATGCGGGATTATGTTAAGGAGTCCTTGGAAAAGGGACATATCCGTCCATCTTCGTCCCCTTTGGGAGCAGGTTTTTTTTTTGTGGCCAAAAAAGATGGTTCCTTGAGGCCTTGTATAGATTACCGTCTTTTAAATAAGATTACAGTTAAATATCAGTATCCTTTGCCATTGTTGACTGATTTGTTCGCTCGCATTAAGGGGGCTAAATGGTTCACTAAGATTGATCTTCGGGGTGCGTATAATCTTGTGCGGATAAAGCAGGGTGATGAGTGGAAAACCGCATTTAATACGCCTGAGGGCCATTTTGAGTATTTGGTGATGCCTTTTGGACTTTCTAATGCTCCTTCTGTCTTCCAGTCCTTTATGCACGATATTTTCCGTGAATATCTGGATAAATTTATGATTGTGTATTTGGATGATGTTTTGGTTTTTTCGGATGACTGGGAGTCCCATGTTCAGCAGGTCAGGAAGGTGTTTCAGGTCCTGCGGGCCAATTCTTTGTTTGTAAAAGGTTCAAAGTGTCTCTTTGGAGTCCAGAAGATTTCTTTTTTGGGGTATATTTTTTCCCCTTCTACTATTGAGATGGATCCCGTCAAGGTTCAGGCTATTTGTGACTGGACGCAGCCTACATCTCTTAAGAGTCTACAGAAGTTCTTGGGCTTTGCTAATTTTTATCGTCGTTTCATAACTAATTTTTCTAGTGTTGTTAAGCCTTTGACGGATTTGACTAAGAAGGGTGCTGATGTGGCTGATTGGTCTCCTGCGGCTGTGGAGGCCTTTCAGGAACTTAAGCGCCGGTTTTCTTCTGCTCCTGTGTTGCGTCAGCCAGATGTTTCGCTTCCTTTTCAGGTTGAGGTTGATGCTTCCGAGATTGGAGCGGGGGCGGTTTTGTCACAGAGAAGCTCCGATTGCTCAGTGATGAAGCCATGTGCGTTCTTTTCTAGAAAGTTTTCGCCCACTGAGCGGAATTATGATGTTGGTAATCGGGAGCTTTTGGCCATGAAGTGGGCATTTGAGGAGTGGCGTCATTGGCTTGAGGGTGGTAGACATCGTGTGGTGGTCTTGACTGATCACAAAAATCTGATTTACCTTGAGTCTGCCAAGCGTCTGAATCCTAGACAGGCTCGTTGGTCACTGTTTTTCTCCCGTTTCGATTTTGTGGTTTCATACCTGCCAGGTTCAATGAATGTGAAGGCGGATGCTCTTTCTAGGAGTTTTGTGCCTGACTCCCCTGGAAATTCTGAGCCCACTGGTATCCTTAGGGATGGGGTGATTTTGTCGGCTGTCTCCCCAGACTTGCGACGTGCTTTGCAGGAGTTTCAGGCAGATAAACCTGATCGTTGTCCACCTGAAAGACTGTTTGTTCCGGATAATTGGACCAGTAGAGTCATCTCCGAGGTCCATTCTTCTGCGTTGGCAGGTCATCCTGGAATATTTGGTACTAGAGACTTGGTGGCCAGGTCTTTTTGGTGGCCTTCCTTGTCGAGGGATGTGCGTTCTTTTGTGCAGTCTTGTGAAGTTTGCGCTCGGGCTAAGCCTTGCTGTTCTCGGGCCAGTGGATTGTTGTCACCTTTGCCTATTCCGAAGAGGCCTTGGACGCACATTTCCATGGACTTTATTTCGGATCTCCCTGTCTCTCAAAAAATGTCCGTCATCTGGGTTGTGTGTGACCGCTTTTCTAAGGGTGGTTTCACACTTGCGTTTTTGTCTGCAGCGTTTTTTTTCAAAAAAACGCATGCGTTTTTTTTTCCTATCTTTAACATTGAAAACGCATGCGTTTTTTTGTGTACGCGTTTGGTCGCGTTTTTTGACGCATGCGTTTTTTTACTGCATGCGTTCATTTTCTGAAATGCTACTTGTAGTATTTTTAGAAGCGTTTTTTGGACCAAAAAAAAACGCATGCGTTTTCATGCGTTTTTTTTGGGTCAAAAAAATACATTGGAGTCAATGGGGACGCATGCGTTTTTTGGTGCATGCGTTTTTTGCAGTAAAAAACGCATGCGTTTTTTTTATTAAAAAACCAGAAAACACACTGATATGCCACCCCCCAGCATAAAGGTGATAAAGGGAACCTAACCCCTCGACCAAAACTGTGCCGCTAATTATAGACCTGTCTCTAATCTTCCCTTCATCTCTAAACTCCTCGAACGCCTGGTCCACTCCCGTCTTACCCGCTATCTCTCAGATAACTCTCTTCTCGACCCTCTTCAATCTGGTTTCCGCTCTTTACACTCTACTGAAACTGCCCT
Organism: Ranitomeya imitator; assembly: GCF_032444005.1. NCBI lineage: Eukaryota > Metazoa > Chordata > Amphibia > Anura > Dendrobatidae > Ranitomeya > Ranitomeya imitator. Next base: position 81,757,643 of record NC_091284.1, on the reverse strand, counting down.
CACTAAAGTCTCTAATGACCTACTAACAGCTAAATCTAATGGTCACTACTCCATGCTAATCCTCTTGGATCTCTCTGCAGCATTTGATACTGTGGATCATCAGCTCCTCCTCACTATGCTCCGCTCCATCGGCCTCAAGGACACCGTTCTCTCCTGGTTCTCCTCCTATCTCTCTGACCGATCCTTCACTGTATGTTTCGCTGGTTCCTCCTCCTCTCACCTTCCCCTTACTGTTGGGGTTCCTCAAGGATCAGTCCTAGGCCCCCTCCTCTTCTCTTTGTATACTGCCCCTATTGGACAAACAATCAGTAGATTTGGCTTCCAGTACCATCTCTATGCTGACGACACCCAACTATACACTTCTTCTCCTGATCTCACGCCTGCCTTATTAGAAAACACCAGTGATTGTCTTACCGCTGTCTCTAGCATCATGTCCTCCCTCTATCTGAAACTAAACCTGTCAAAAACTGAACTCCTCGTGTTTTCTCCCTCTACTAACCTACCTTTGCCTGACATTGCCATCTCCGTTTGCGGTTCCACCATTACTCCAAAGCAACATGCCCGCTGCCTTGGGGTCATCCTTGATTCTGACCTTTCATTCACCCCCCACATCCGATCACTGGCTCGCTCTTCTTACCTGCATCTCAAAAACATTTCTAGAATTCGCCCTTTTCTTACTTTCGACTCTGCAAAAACTCTTACTGTTTCACTTATTCATTCTCGTCTGGACTATTGTAACTCTCTACTAATCGGCCTCCCTCTTACCAAACTCTCCCCGCTCCAATCTGTCCTGAATGCTGCTGCCAGGATCATATTCCTCACCAACCGTTACACCGATGCCTCTACCTTGTGCCAGTCATTACACTGGTTACCCATCCACTCAAGAATCCAGTACAAAACTACTACCCTCATCCACAAAGCACTCCATGGCTCAGCACCACCCTACATCTCCTCTCTGGTCTCAGTCTACCACCCTACCCGTGCCCTCCGCTCCGCTGATGACCTCAGGTTAGCATCCTCAATAATCAGAACCTCCCACTCCCGCCTCCAAGACTTTACACGTGCTGCGCCGATTCTTTGGAATGCACTACCTAGGATAATACGATTAATCCCCAATCCCCACAGTTTTAAGCGTGCCCTAAAAACTCATTTGTTCAGACTGGCCTACCGCCTCAATGCATTAACCTAACGATCCCTGTGTGGCCTATATTAAAAAAAAAAAAAAAATTAATTAACTGGTTCATGCAGCTTTACATGAACACCCAAGCCTTACACTATGGCTGGTCCGAATAACTATAGCAATTGTTACCATCCACCTCTCGTGTCTCCCCTTTTCCTCATAGTTTGTAAGCTTACGAGCAGGGCCCTCACTCCTCTTGGTATCTGTTTTGAACTGTATTTCTGTTATGCTGTAATGTCTATTGTATGTACAAGTCCCCTCTATAATTTGTAAAGCGCTGCGGAATATGTTGGCGCTATATAAATAAAAATTATTATTATTATTATTATACCCCTAACCCTACCCCTAACCCTACCCCTAACCCTAACCCTACCCCTAACCCTAAGGGATCCTAACCCTAACCCTACCCCTAACCCTACCCCTAACCCTAACCCTACCCCTAACCCTAAGGGATCCTAACCCTAACCCTACCCCTAACCCTACCCCTAACCCTAACCCTACCCCTAACCCTAAGGGATCCTAACCCTAACCCTAATCCCTTTATGGTTAGGGTTAGGGGTAGGGTTAGGGTTAGGGGTAGGGTTAGGATCCCTTAGGGTTAGGGGTAGGGTTAGGGGTAGGGTTAGGGTTAGGATCCCTTAGGGTTAGGGTTAGGGGTAGGGTTAGGGTTAGGGGTAGGGTTAGGGGTAGGATCCCTTAGGGTTAGGGTTAGGGGTAGGGTTAGGGGTAGGGTTAGGGTTAGGGGTAGGGTTAGGGTTAGGATCCCTTAGGGTTAGGGGTAGGGTTAGGGGTAGGGTTAGGGGTAGGATCCCTTAGGGTTAGGGTTAGGGGTAGGGTTAGGGGTAGGGTTAGGGTTAGGGGTAGGGTTAGGGTTAGGATCCCTTAGGGTTAGGGTTAGGGGTACGGTTAGGGTTAGGGGTAGGGTTAGGGTTAGGGGTAGGGTTAGGGGTAGGATCCCTTTAGGGTTAGGGTTATGATCCCTACCCCTAACCCTACCCCTAACCCTAACTATTTCTGTTTATAGTGGGTTTTTTACTTTATTTTGATGATTGGCAGTTGTCACACATTTTTCTGCATGCGTTTAAAAAACGCAAACGCATGAAAAAACGCATGTAAACGCGGTAAAACGCCGCGTTTTTTTCACCACATGCAAAAACGCATGCATCAAAAAAACGCAGCGTTTACACGCGTTTACATGCGTTTTTTCACCATGCGTTTTTTTGCGTTTTTTACCGCAAAAACGCATGGTGAAAAAACGCCAATGTGAAACCAGCCTAAGATGGTTCATCTGGTACCCTTGCCTAAGTTGCCTTCCTCCTCTGAGTTGGTCCCTCTGTTTTTTCAGAACGTGGTTCGTTTGCATGGGATTCCGGAGAACATCGTTTCTGACAGGGGATCCCAGTTTGTGTCTAGATTTTGGCGGACGTTCTGTGCTAAGATGGGCATTGATTTGTCCTTTTCGTCTGCATTCCATCCTCAGACGAATGGCCAGACGGAACGAACTAATCAGACCTTGGAAACTTATTTAAGGTGTTTTGTTTCTGCTGATCAAGATGACTGGGTTACCTTTTTGCCGCTTGCCGAATTTGCCCTTAATAATCGGGCTAGTTCTGCTACCTTGGTTTCTCCTTTCTTTTGTAATTCGGGGTTTCATCCTCGCTTTTCCTCTGGTCAGGTGGAGCCTTCTGATTGTCCTGGAGTGGACATGGTGGTGGATAGGTTGCATCAAATTTGGAGTCATGTGGTGGACAATTTGAAGTTGTCCCAGGAGAGGGCTCAGCAGTTTGCTAATCGCCGTCGCCGCGTGGGTCCTCGACTTCGTGTTGGGGACTTGGTGTGGTTGTCTTCTCGTTTTGTTCCTATGAAGGTCTCTTCTCCTAAGTTCAAGCCTCGGTTCATCGGTCCCTATAGGATCTTGGAAATTCTTAACCCTGTGTCGTTTCGTTTGGATCTCCCGGCATCGTTTGCTATTCATAATGTGTTCCATCGGTCGTTGTTGCGGAAGTATGAGGTACCTGTTGTTCCTTCGCTTGAGCCTCCTTCTCCGGTGCTGGTGGAGGGAGAATTGGAGTATGTTGTGGAGAAGATCTTGGATTCTCGTGTTTCCAGACGGAAACTCCAATATTTGGTCAAGTGGAAGGGTTATGGTCAGGAGGATAATTCTTGGGTGGTTGCCTCTGATGTTCATGCTGCTGATTTGGTCCGTGCATTTCATAGGGCTCATCCTAGTCGCCCTGGTGGTTCTCGTGAGGGTTCGGTGACCCCTCCTCAAGGGGGGGGTACTGTTGTGGATTCTGTTTTTGGGCTCCCTCTGGTGGTTACTGATGGTACTGGGTGACTTGTGTTCTCTGCGGTCTCTGGTGTCCACCTGTTCTATCAGGATATGGGAGTTTCCTATTTAACCTGGCTTTCTTGTCATTTCCTCGCCGGCTATCAATGTAATCAGTGTGTCTTGTTACCTCTGCTTCCCGCTTCTGTATTCTTCAGGACAAGCTAAGTTTTTGATTTTCCTGTTCCATGTTTTGCTTAATTTTTGTCTTAGTCCAGCTTGCAGATATGTGATTCCTTTTTGCTGGTTGCTCTAGTGGGCTGATATTACTCCTCATGTTCCATGAGTTGGAACATGAGTTCAAGTAATTTCAGGATGGTTTTTTGTAGGGTTTTTCGCTGACCGCGCAGTTCACTTTTGTATCCTCTGCTATCTAGCTTTAGCGGGCCTCATTTTGCTAAATCTGTTTTCATAACTACGTATGTGCTTTCCTCTCATTTCACCGTCATTACATGTGGGGGGCTGCTATTTCTGTGGGGTGTTTCTCTGGAGGCAAGAGAGGTCTGTGTTTCTTCTAATAGGGAAAGTTAGTTCTTCGGCTGGCGCGAGACGTCTAGAATCATCGTAGGCACGTTCCCCGGCTACAGCTAGTTGTGTGTTGAGGTTCAGGATCGCGGTCAGCTCAGTTTCCATCACCCTAGAGCTTGTTTTGTTTTTTGTGCTTGTCCTTTTGTGATCCCCTGCCATTGGGATTATGACAGTGCTGCTCTATTTAACTCCACCTAGTGCTTTGATCCTGGCCTCCAGTCAATGTTTTAGTATTGGACCTGTCTCCTCCTGGATCGTTCCTGTGGCCTGCTGCTCTGCATAGCTAAGTTATTCTTTGCTATTTGTTTGCTGTTTTTTTCTGTCCAGCTTGTCTATTTGTTTTTTCCTGCTTGCTGGAAGCTCTGGGATGCAGAGGGTGTACCTCCGTGCCGTTAGTTCGGTACGGAGGGTCTTTTTGCCCCTTTGCGTGGTTTTTGTAGGGTTTTGTGTTGACCGCAAAGTTACCTTTCCTATCCTCGCTCTGTTCAGAAAGTTGGGCCTCACTTTGCTAAATCTATTTCATCTCTACGTTTGTCTTTTCATCTTAACTCACAGTCATTATATGTGGGGGCTGCCTTTTCCTTTGGGGATATTTCTCTGAGGCAAGGTAGGCTTATTTTCTATCTTCAGGCTAGCTAGTTTCTCAGGCCATGCCGAGTTGCATAGGGAGCGTTAGGCGCAATCCACGGCTGCCTTTAGTGTGGTTGGAGAGGATTAGGGATTGCGGTCAACAGAGTTCCCACGTCTCAGAGCTCGTTCTTGTTTTTTGGGTTATTGCCAGGTCACTGTATGTGCGCTGACCTCTATGTCCATTGTGGTACTGAATTACCTTTCATAACAGTACTGGAGGCCCAAAGTACTAATGATTCTCAATAGAGGGAAAAAAGAAGTTCTGAGACCATTTTTTTTTTCTTTGCACTGTGTTTTGCCTTTTTTTTCCCCTAGACATTTGGGTAGTTCAGGACACAGGTGTGGACATGGATATTCAGGGTCTGTGCTCTTCATTGGATAATCTCGTTATAAATGTACAAAAGATTCAAGATTTGGTGGTTCAGAAGCCTATGTTAGAACCAAGAATTCCTATTCCTGATTTGTTTTATGGTGATAGAGCCAAGTTTGTGAATTTCAAAAATAATTGCAAACTGTTTCTGGCCTTGAAACCTCGCTCCTCTGGTGATCCAGTTCAACAAGTGAGAATTGTTATTTCTTTTTGTTATTTCTTTTTTGTGTGGCGATCCTCAGGACTGGGCATTTTCCCTTGCGCCACGGGATCCTGCATTTTAGTAATATTGATGCGTTTTTCCTGGCGCTCGGATTGCTGTACGATGAGCCTAATTCAGTGGATCAGGCAGAGAAGAATTTGCTGGCTCTGTGTCAGGGTCAGGATGAGATAGAGGTATATTGTCAGAAATTTAGAAAGTGGTCTGTACTCATTCAGTGGAATGAAGGTGCGCTCGCGGCTATTTTCAGAAGAGGTCTCTCTGAAGCCCTTAAGGATGTCATGGTGGGATTTCCTATGCCTGCTGGTCTGAATGAGTCTATGTCTTTGGCCATTCAGATCGGTCGATGCTTGCGCGAGCGTAAATCTGTGCACCATTTGGCGGTATTACCTGAGCTTAAACCTGAGCCTATGCAGTGCGATAGGACTTTGACCAGAGTTGAACGGCAAGAACACAGACGTCTGAATGGGCTGTGTTTCTACTGTGGTGATTCCACTCATGCTATCTCTGATTGTCCTAAGCGCACTAAGCGGTTCGCTAGGTCTGCCACCATTGGTACGGTACAGTCAAAATTTCTTCTGTCCGTTACCTTGATCTGCTCTTTGTCATCGTATTCTGTCATGGCATTTGTGGACTCAGGCGCTGCTCTGAATTTGATGGACTTGGAGTATGCTAGGCGTTGTGGGTTTTTCTTGGAGCCCTTGCAGTGTCCTATTCCATTGAGAGGAATTGATGCTACGCCTTTGGCCAAGAATAAGCCTCAGTACTGGACCCAGCTGACCATGTGCATGGCTCCTGCACATCAGGAGGTTATTCGCTTTCTGGTGTTGCATAATCTGCATGATGTGGTCGTGTTGGGGTTGCCATGGCTACAAGTCCATAATCCAGTATTAGATTGGAAATCCATGTCTGTGTCCAGCTGGGGTTGTCAGGGGGTACATGGTGATGTCCCATTTCTGACTATTTCGTCATCCACCCCTTCTGAGGTTCCTGAGTTCTTGTCTGATTACCGGGATTTATTTGATGAGCCCAAGTCCGATACCCTACGTCCGCATAGGGATTGTGATTGTGCTATCGATTTGATTCCTGGTAGTAAATTCCCAAAAGGTCGACTGTTTAATTTATCTGTGCCTGAGCACGCCGCTATGCGGAGTTATGTGAAGGAGTCTTTGGAGAAGGGGCATATTCGCCCGTCATCGTCGCCATTGGGAGCAGGGTTCTTTTTTGTAGCCAAGAAGGATGGTTCACTGAGACCTTGTATAGATTACCGCCTTCTAAATAAGATCACGGTTAAATTTCAGTACCCTTTGCCATTATTATCTGATTTGTTTGCTCGCATTAAGGGGGCTAGTTGGTTCACCAAGATAGATCTTCGTGGTGCGTATAATCTTGTGCGTATTAAGCGAGGCGATGAGTGGAAAACTGCATTTAATACGCCCGAGGGCCATTTTGAGTATCTAGTAATGCCATTCGGACTTGCCAATGCTCCATCAGTGTTTCAGTCCTTTATGCTTGACATCTTCCGAGAGTACCTGGATAAATTCCTGATTGTGTACTTAGATGACATTTTGATCTTCTCGGATGATTGGGAGTCTCATGTGAAGCAGGTCAGAACGGTGTTTCAGGTCCTGCGTGCTAATTCTTTGTTTGTGAAGGGATCAAAGTGTCTCTTTGGTGTCCAGAAGGTTTCATTTTTGGGGTTCATCTTTTCCCCTTCTACTATTGAGATGGACCCTGTTAAGGTCCAAGCCATCCATAATTGGACTCAGCCGACATCTCTGAAAAGTCTGCAAAAGTTCCTGGGCTTTGCTAATTTTAATCGTCGCTTCATCTGCAATTTTTCTAGTATTGCTAAACCATTGACCGATTTGACCAAGAAAGGTGCTGATGTGGTCAATTGGTCTTCTGCTGCTGTGGAAGCTTTTCAAGAGTTGAAGCGTCTTTTTTCTTCTGCCCCTGTGTTGTGTCAACCAGATGTTTCGCTTCCGTTCCAGGTCGAGGTTGATGCTTCTGAGATTGGAGCAGGGGCTGTTTTATCGCAGAGAAGTTCTGATTGCTCGGTGATGAAACCATGCGCCTTCTTTTCCAGGAAGTTTTCGCCTGCTGAGCGAAATTATGATGTGGGCAATCGAGAGTTGCTGGCCATGAAGTGGGCATTCGAGGAGTGGCGTCATTGGCTTGAAGGAGCTAAGCATCGCGTGGTGGTCTTGACTGATCATAAGAACTTGACTTATCTCGAGTCCGCCAAGCGTTTGAATCCTAGACAAGCTCGTTGGTCGTTGTTTTTTGCCCGTTTTGATTTTGTGATTTCATATCTTCCGGGCTCTAAAAATGTGAAGGCGGATGCTCTGTCTAGGAGTTTTGTGCCCGACTCTCCGGGTGTATCTGAGCCGGCGGGTATCCTCAAAGAGGGAGTAATTGTGTCTGCCATCTCCCCTGATTTGCGGCGGGTGCTGCAAAAATTTCAGGCGGATAAACCTGATTGTTGCCCAGCGGAGAAACTGTCCCTGATAGGTGGACGAATAAAGTTATCTCTGAGGTTCATTGTTCGGTGTTGGCTGGTCATCCTGGAATCTTTGGTACCAGAGAGTTAGTGGCTAGATCCTTTTGGTGGCCATCTCTGTCGCGGGATGTGCGTACTTTTGTGCAGTCCTGTGGGATTTGTGCTCGGGCTAAGCCCTGCTGTTCTCGTGCCAGTGGGTTGCTTTTGCCCTTGCCGATCCCGAAGAGACCTTGGACACATATCTCTATGGATTTTATTTCAGATCTTCCCGTCTCTCAAAAGATGTCAGTCATTTGGGTGGTCTGTGATCGCTTCTCTAAGATGGTCCATTTGGTACCCTTGTCTAAATTGCCTTCCTCCTCTGATTTGGTGCCATTGTTTTTCCAGCATGTGGTTCGTTTACATGGCATTCCAGAGAATATCGTTTCTGATAGAGGTTCCCAGTTTGTTTCGAGGTTTTGGCGAGCCTTTTGTGGTAGGATGGGCATTGACTTGTCTTTTTCCTCGGCTTTCCATCCTCAGACTAATGGCCAGACCGAACGAACCAATCAGACCTTGGAAACATATCTGAGATGCTTTGTTTCTGCTGATCAGGATGACTGGGTGTCCTTTTTGCCTTTGGCTGAGTTCGCCCTTAATAATCGGGCCAGCTCGGCTACCTTGGTTTCACCGTTTTTCTGCAACTCTGGGTTCCATCCTCGTTTCTCTTCAGGGCAGGTTGAGTCTTCGGACTGTCCTGGTGTGGATACTGTGGTGGACAGGTTGCAGCAGATTTGGACTCATGTAGTGGACAATTTGACCTTGTCCCAGGAGAAGGCTCAACGTTTCGCTAATCGCAGACGCTGTGTGGGTCCCCGACTTCGGGTTGGGGACTTGGTTTGGTTATCTTCTCGTCATATTCCTATGAAGGTTTCCTCTCCTAAGTTTAAACCTCGTTTTATTGGTCCGTATAGGATTTCTGAGGTTCTTAATCCTGTGTCTTTTCGTCTGACCCTTCCAGATTCTTTTTCCATACATAACGTATTCCATAGGTCATTGTTGTGGAGATACGTGGCACCCGTGGTTCCATCTGTTGATCCTCCTGCCCCGGTTTTGGTGGAGGGGGAGTTGGAGTATATTGTGGAGAAGATTTTGGATTCTCGTGTTTCTAGACGGAAACTCCAGTATCTGGTTAAGTGGAAGGGTTATGCTCAGGAAGATAATTCCTGGGTCTTTGCCTCTGATGTCCATGCTCCCGATCTTGTTCGTGCCTTTCATATGGCTCATCCTGGTCGTCCTGGGAGCTCTGGTGAGGGTTTGGTGACCCCTCCTCAAGGGGGGGTACTGTTGTGAATTCTGTGGCAGAGCTCCCTCTTGTGGTCACAAGTGGTACTTCGGCTGATTCTCTCTGTGAGCTTCCGTTGGTGGAGGAAAGTGGTACTGCAGCTTCTGAGTTTCCTTCCTCAGGTGATATGGTGAAGTCGTTAGAGCAGCACCTATTTAACTCCACCTAGTGCTTTGATCCTGGCCTCCAGTCAATGTTCTAGTATTGGACCTGTCTCCTCCTGGATCGTTCCTGTGGCCTGCTGCTCTGCATAGCTAAGTTATTCTTTGCTATTTGTTTGCTGTTTTTTTCTGTCCAGCTTGTCTATTTGTTTTTTCCTGCTTGCTGGAAGCTCTGGGACGCAGAGGGTGTACCTCCGTGCCGTTAGTTCGGTACGGAGGGTCTTTTTGCCCCTTTGCGTGGTTTTTGTAGGGTTTTGTGTTGACCGCAAAGTTACCTTTCCTATCCTCGCTCTGTTCAGAAAGTTGGGCCTCGCTTTGCTTAATCTATTTCATCTCTACGTTTGTCTTTTCATCTTAACTCACAGTCATTATATGTGGGGGCTGCCTTTTCCTTTGGGGATATTTCTCTGAGGCAAGGTAGGCTTATTTTCTATCTTCAGGCTAGCTAGTTTCTCAGGCCGTGCCGAGTTGCATAGGGAGCGTTAGGCGCAATCCACGGCTGCCTTTAGTGTGGTTGGAGAGGATTAGGGATTGCGGTCAACAGAGTTCCCACGTCTCAGAGCTCGTTCTTGTTTTTTGGGTTATTGCCAGGTCACTGTATGTGCGCTGACCTCTATGTCCATTGTGGTACTGAATTACCTTTCATAACAGTTTATTTTATTACCGCTTTTTAAATATTTTTACTTTATTGTTTAGTCTTCTTAAGGGACTTAAATCTGTGATTGTCTGGTCACTTATGCTATATACTGCAATACCATAGTGTTGCAGCATATATTAATACTATAAATTACTGTCTCCTATGAAGCTCAGCCTGTGGCTGAGCTTCACATGAGTCCCAATATAGCAGCAATTGAGGCAGACGGTAACCAGTGTACGAAAATGCAACCAACAACTCCATTTTATTGCCCCTTTAATTCTGAACTTTCTTTTTAAGTTCAGATTTTTTTTTAACTTCTAAAATATTTAAACATTTTTATAAGCTTCATATTGCCAAAATCGTACTGATCTAGAGAATCGTAACGCAGATTGCTTTTACTGCACACTGAATGCTGTAAAAACAAAATCTAAAAAGCAATTGCAGAATTGCATTTTTTTCACCATTTCACCGCACTTGGAATTTTTTACCCATTTTTCAGTACATCGTATGGTAAATTGACTCATTTAATTGAAAATTACAACGCGTCCAACAAAAAAATAAACCCTCATACAGTTTTGTGTATGGAAATATTAAAAAAAGTTATGGCTCATAAAAGAAGGCAAAAAAAAAAAAATGAAAAATTGCAAAAATGAAAAAATTGCAGGTCTGAAAAAGGGTAAAGGAGGCAAAACAGTGTCATCAGTGTTTTGCATCCGAGTTTCATCAGTATTTGGTCAGTGTGTTAGTTTTGACTATTAGTGTTTCATCAGTGATTTTAAGTTCAATTATAAAGTTTCTCCTTTTCATTACAATGTTAATTACAGGCACACAAAGACATCACACTGATGCCATCCATGTGTTGTCCATGATTTTCTTGCATGAGTAATTTTCATAGGTGTCTCTGATCCAAAAATGCTTGTCTTCGTGAGACACGAACATGTGAATAGCACCCTAGGGTTTAACGGGTATGGGTTCTATAAGTTCCATTAGAATCACAGATAGTAGAATACATACGTGACTTGTTGAATGAAGCATTAGACTCATGCTAGAGTATTAGGACATTTCGAGGTCAGAGAGAAGGATCCCTTTGCTCAGAACTACCTCTCTATGACATCAGCTGAACCATGGTGGTTACAGAAGCCATGCCAGCTTTGATCTAGATGAGACCTTGCTTTTAGTGGAGAAGGTGCCAGGAGGACCTCTTTGTGTCCCAGCAACGATACCTAGACTATCATGACTCTTCTGATGTCTGATTGAACTGCTGGAGAACCCTCCTCTGATCAGTAGATACTTGCTGATTCATGCTTTCGGAGTATAGCCTTCCTTACGTAAGAAAGAAAAGCCGTCTCCTCCGCTCTTATTTATCTGCCTGAATACATTCAGCCATAACATTCACAACAATCTCTCTACGGAACAAAACTGTAAACTGTTTCTATTAAGAATGACAGTATAGAAACAGAAACCGCTTTATGTCAACATTCCTGAAATGCAAGACAAATATCAAACGTGTAAGATTTGTTTTTATCTAACATCCTCAGAATATATTCTGTCTGCCGTGAAGTCCCACATACATATATCTCAGAGTGTTATATAAACACTTCGTACTCATACATGTTCTGTAGAATTCTTAAAATATTAGCAATGTGCGTCTAGAGTCTTACTTTAAAAGAGGCCATAAACATCTTCTCCAAATGATGGAGATGGTGTTTCTTTGATTATGTCTACAGACTGTGGTGTAAACTCCAGGAATTTTCACATTCCCCGCTAGTCTTTTAGCACATACTGTGAAGTTTGCTTTGCTAGGGCAAGGTAAATTTTGCATTCCTAAATCCTGGGACCCGTTCCTTAGTTTATGGCTGTATTTATTTTGGGAATGTTTCCCATGATTAGTGGCCCCCAGTCCTCTGCTGACAATGGAGGTAAGTAATGGGCTGTAATAAAGAAACCCATAGGTCAGAGATGCAAGGGTAAATATGGTAAAACTCTTGGAATTTGGACTGAATAGATCATTGTGTATCTCCAGGTTGGTTTGTAATTAGGTAGAAAGAAAATATGGTGTTGTATGAGATTAGTGAATAAGAGATGCCATCTGTGAGAAATAGTGCCGTTCTTGTCCTTAGGTCGGGGTCACACTTGCGAGTGCAATGCGAGAAACTTGCACGAGTCCAATACCCGGCACTGCCACTGGAACTCGGGACCAGAGCATGCGGCTGCATGTACTTCTATGCAGCTGAACGCTCCAGTCCCGAGTGCCGGCAGCAATGACGGGTATTGATGCGAGAGATTCGCGCAAGTTTCTCACATTGCACTCGCAAGTGTGACCCCGGCCTTAGACTGCGTCTGGTTATGTATCTTAGCTCCATTCACTTACAAGTAACCTGTTGTATGGATTTAGGCTCTGTAACATCTAGCTCGTAGGATCTTTGATTTAGACAGTTGGCAAATGAGAAGCTTTCGGTCCATTTTTTTCCCCATGCACATCAAAGCAATTAAATCAGAGTACAAAATTAATCCTTTGGCGTCTAGCTACTTACTAAATGTGGTAGCCTTTTCCAAAGCTTGTGCATGCGTTTGGTACTCAGTAGGTATACCATGTCCTGTTTCATTGCAATTGTAATATAGCTAGGCATCGTACCCCTCATTGTCCAATGCATGCCCAACGAGCACAAAAAAAGGTACATGCAGAGGATTAGGAAAAGGTTGGTTGTAACGTTGAGTGGTTGGACACTAAAGGAAAGCAGCATCACTGGGGATTTAAAAGAGAGGATGCATTGCACACCTCTAAAGACTTAATCACCAGATATCAACAAATATGGAGAGTGAGGCAGCGCATCCAGTGAAATGAAACCATGGGTGGTTCATAAATAGTTCATGCGCTGCCTCACTCTCCATATTTGTGGAGTGGTTGGCAGATGTCAATAAAGCCAAGAATGGTTGGGCCAGATCCTGAACTATGTAATGCTGCGTGATATTGTCACTGTCCAGATTCATCTTGTAACTTGCATGCAACTCGCAGCTTTTTAAAAAGTGATATTTGCGATTTGTAGCATCACGTTTAACTAAAAGAGGCATTGGCGATTCATGCAGAAAGGTATGGCAGCTGTTTAAGGTCTTGAATGGCCTGGAAGACAATGTCACATTTCATCTGTGTTGCGTCTGAATTTTATGGCTAAATTGCCGTTATTAACCTAGGAAATGTATTTGGTCTTGTAAATGTTAAAATGTTGATGCATAACTACAGATGTAAAAAACGGTCACATGGATGATAATACAGATTAAAGTTGTCTGATTTTTCTGAATGAAAATTAGACGGTGCCCGATTATTATTATTTTTTTTAATCAGGTTGTACACAAACCCATAAAGCTTCATCTATTCACACGCTCAATGGGTGTGTGTGGTGTCTGAGAAAAAAAATCAGGTAGCACATCGATACTTCACATGGATAGGTTATGTAGGGGGTATGATATATTACGCTTGTACCTTTGCCTTTCTCTTTCGTCCCGATGCCATATACTATCAGTGTTTGTATGTTAACATATGATGGTGCTGCTACACGATTTAGTGTATTACCACTCCTATACAAAGGTAATGCTGCACTGTTATGTGTATTACCGTGTCTTGCTAAATGTATATATGTGTAATGTTATACTGTTGTAATGCTGCTATGTATAGTGCAGTTATTGAATTGTCCACTAGATGGGGTCATTATAGTGTACAGCAGGGGTGTCGAACTGCATTCCTCGAGGGCTGCAACCAGGTCATGTTTTCAGGATTTCCTTGTACTGCACAGGTGATAATTTAATCACCTTCACACATAATGATTGCAGCACCTTGTGCAATGCTAAGGAAATCTTGAAAACACGCATGGTTTGCAGCCCTCGAGGAATGCAGTTTGACTCCCCTGGTGTACAGAGCTTCCAGCTAGGGTGTAGTGTAGGAAATGGTTGTGTGACTTCTGAGGGACTGCTGTGTGATAAGGTTAGGAATGTTTCCTGGTACAGTGAGAAGGGCCTCGGCGCCCGAATAGTCCACATGGGCTCTAGGCCCAGGACACCACAGCAGTCACGCAATGTTTAAGAAGAAGAGAAGTATAGCCTTTCGGAGACTATAGGACAGAAGTATGGTGTCAAGCAGCAGGATTGCAGCAGTACATAGCTGGAAGAAGGAAGCTGTCCGGAATAGTACAGGGCGCAGATTGTTCAGCATGTGGCAGATTATTGCATGGGTCGATGCTCTCAGAACCGGGGCGAAACAGACTAGAGAATTCCCAAGCACAGTGAGTCTGAACAGGGAGAATACTGCTGTACTGCCTAAGGTGTTATTACCTCATAATATACTGGAGGATGGGGAACTGAGTGCAGGGAAAGAGCAGACTGAGAACTGCATGGGACTTGTTGTTGATGTTATTACTGACAAGAATGTGCTGCCAAGTTGTTCAAGTAAAGTTTCACATGTTGCATTTGAACCGGACTGTGTCTCAATTCTTATGAAGCCAGTTACAGAAAGGCCTCAGCACCACAGTGGTATCCCTGATGGTGTAGCAGGAGAAGACAAAGGTATGCTGGTGAAAGAATGCTGTTTTCATGTAAGCGGAGGCCAGGGCAATGATACACCAGAGTGTACGGCCACCACTACAACCCTGCCACTCCCTTACACTCACATAAGCCTTTTTTGTCTATGTGCTCTCCTTGTGCCCAACAGACCAAGGTTAGCCTATGTTCTGGTACCTCAGGTCCGATTTACTGACTAGATTGGTGCATGTAAACAGTTGGCAGCTCCTGTATCTACCATATGCAGATCAGAATACGGAGCTGCTTGCAGAGTCACTCGTGACTGTTCTGCAAAGTTCAGCACTCAACAATTTTTCACACCTAGAATCCGATTTACATCTGAATGCAGTGTGATTGCTATCCGATTGCAGTGCGATTTTAACAAGAGCTTTTAGATACAGCAATTCTCTGTCATTTACACATAATTTTTAAACGAAATATTCGTCAAAACACACACATATATATATATATGGAGAGAGAGAGAGAGAGAGATACAGTATATAAATGTTTACATACCCCGGCAGAATTTTTGCTTTCTTGGCCTTTTCCCAGAAAATATGAATGATAACACCAAAACTTTTTCTCCACTCATGGTTCGTGGTTGGGCGAAGCCATTCATTGTCAAACTACTGTGTTTTCTCTTTTTAACTCATAATGACAACCCAAAATATCCAAATGACCCTGGTCAAAAGTTTACATACCCCATTTCTTAATACCGTGTATGACCCCCTCTAACATCAATGACAGCTTTAAGTCTTTTGTGGTAGTTGTGGATGAGGTGCTTTATTTTTTCAGATGTTAAAGCTCCCCACTCTTCTTTGCAAAAAGCCTCTGGTTCCTGTAAATTCCGGGGCTGTCTACCATGAACTGTGTGTTTGAGATCTCCCCAGAGAGTGTCTCAATGATATTGAGGTCAGGAGACTGAGATGGCCATTCCAGAACCTTCACTTTGTTCTGCTGTAGCCAATGACAGGTCGACCTGGCCTTCTGCTTTGGATCGTTGTCATGTGGAACAACCACTAACCTTGAGTGGAGAAAAAGTTTTGGTATTCTCTACAACTGTAGATAGATAAATAGAATAAAAGCCGTCAATTCATGTACTAGTACAGTATTATGACAGTGTGACTGGTTAGAATAGAATAGATAGAATAGATTTATACACATAGAATACATAGATATATAGATGTCAGTGACACACACACATATACTGTATATATGTATTACATACGTAGATAGATAGAAGAAAAGCCGGCAATTCAACTGCCGTGTACTGTAAAAACACTGCAGGAGCTGACAGGTTAGAAGAGATGGCTTACATAGAGTAAATACAAATAAAACAGATAGAAATATAGATGTCAGTGACAAATACAATTAATGCAGTATGTGTGCAAATTACTGTACATGTATTTAATTAATAAAAGATTATTTTTCGGAAAAAAAATGGAGTGGGCTTCCGCACAATTTTCGTAACAAAGCAGAGGGAATGTCGTTGGCATGGAGCTTCCCAGGCTATTAATATCAGCTCACAACTATATACTTAGCCTTTATCGGCTATTAAAATGGGAGACCATAAAAAAATTATGTATGGTCCCCCTATAATTAATAACGAGCAAAGGCTGAGGGATGATATTAATAGCCTAGGAAGGGGCCATGGATACTGCAACCCCCAGGCTAAAAACATCAGCTCTCAGCCACCCCCAAAAAGGCGTATCTCTAAGATGCACCAATTCTGGCACTTAACCAAACTCTTCCTACTTGCCCTGTAGCCGTGGCAGGTGGGGTGATAGTTGGAGTTGATGTCACCTTTGTATTGTTAGGTGACAATAAGCCCCGAAGTTAGTAATGGAGAGGCTTCAAAGATGCCCCCATTACTAACCCCATAGTAATGTTGTATAAAAACACAGAAACCCAGAATAAAGTTCTTTAATTGAAAGACACAGACTCCGTAAAAATCGGAGAGGAGGAGGGGTTTGTCTCTATGTAAAGTCTTGTCTAAAGTCCACTTTAAGGGAGGATATTAGCGAAGGGAATGAGGATGTCGAGTCCATATGGGTTGAAATTCATGGAGGGAAAAATGGTAACAAAATTCTCATTGGGGTCTGTTACAAACCCCCAAATATAACAGAAAGCATGGAAAGTCTACTTCTAAAGCAGATAGATGAAGCTGCAACCCATAATGAGGTCCTGGTTATGGGGGACTTTAACTACCCGGATATTAACTGGGAAACAGAAACCTGTGAAACCCATAAAGGCAACAGGTTTCTGCTAATAACCAAGAAAAATTATCTTTCACAATTGGTGCAGAATCCAACCAGAGGAGCAGCACTTTTAGACCTAATACTATCTAATAGACCTGACAGAATAACAAATCTGCAGGTGGTCGGGCATTTAGGAAATAGCGACCACAATATTGTGCAGTTTCACCTGTCTTTCACTAGGGGGACTTGTCAGGGAGTCACAAAAACATTGAACTTTAGGAAGGCAAAGTTTGAACAGCTTAGAGATGCCCTTAATCTGGTAGACTGGGACAATATCCTCAGAAATGAGAATACAGATAATAAATGGGAAATGTTTAAGAACATCTTAAATAGGCAGTGTAAGCGGTTTATACCTTGTGGGAATAAAAGGACTAGAAATAGGAAAAACCCAATGTGGCTAAACAAAGAAGTAAGACAGGCAATTAACAGTAAAAAGAAAGCATTTGCACTACTAAAGCAGGATGGCACCATTGAAGCTCTAAAAAACTATAGGGAGAAAAATACTTTATCTAAAAAACTAATTAAAGCTGCCAAAAAGGAAACAGAGAAGCACATTGCTAAGGAGAGTAAAACTAATTCCAAACTGTTCTTCAACTATATCAATAGTAAAAGAATAAAAACTGAAAATGTAGGCCCCTTAAAAAATAGTGAGGAAAGAATGGTTGTAGATGACGAGGAAAAAGCTAACATATTAAACACCTTCGTCTCCACGGTATTCACGGTGGAAAATGAAATGCTAGGTGAAATCCCAAGAAACAATGAAAACCCTATATTAAGGGTCACCAATCTAACCCAAGAAGAGGTGCGAAACCGGCTAAATAAGATTAAAATAGATAAATCTCCGGGTCCAGATGGCATACACCCACGAGTACTAAGAGAACTAAGTAATGTAATAGATAAACCATTATTTCTTATTTTTAGGGACTCTATAGCGACAGGGTCTGTTCCGCAGGATTGGCGCATAGCAAATGTGGTGCCAATATTCAAAAAGGGCTCTAAAAGTGAACCTGGAAATTATAGGCCAGTAAGTCTAACCTCTATTGTTGGTAAAATATTTGAAGGGTTTCTGAGGGATGTTATTCTGGATTATCTCAATGAGAATAACTGTTTAACTCCATATCAGCATGGGTTTATGAGAAATCGCTCCTGTCAAACCAATCTAATCAGTTTTTATGAAGAGGTAAGCTATAGACTGGACCACGGTGAGTCATTGGACGTGGTATATCTCGATTTTTCCAAAGCGTTTGATACCGTGCCGCACAAGAGGTTGGTACACAAAATGAGAATGCTTGGTCTGGGGGAAAATGTGTGTAAATGGGTTAGTAACTGGCTTAGTGATAGAAAGCAGAGGGTGGTTATAAATGGTATAGTCTCTAACTGGGTCGCTGTGACCAGTGGGGTACCGCAGGGGTCAGTATTGGGACCTGTTCTCTTCAACATATTCATTAATGATCTGGTAGAAGGTTTACACAGTAAAATATCGATATTTGCAGATGATACAAAACTATGTAAAGCAGTTAATACAAGAGAAGATAGTATTCTGCTACAGATGGATCTGGATAAGTTGGAAACTTGGGCTGAAAGGTGGCAGATGAGGTTTAACAATGATAAATGTAAGGTTATACACATGGGAAGAGGGAATCAATGTCACCATTACACACTGAACGGGAAACCACTGGGTAAATCTGACAGGGAGAAGGACTTGGGGATCCTAGTTAATGATAAACTTACCTGGAGCAGCCAGTGCCAGGCAGCAGCTGCCAAGGCAAACAGGATCATGGGGTGCATTAAAAGAGGTCTGGATACACATGATGAGAGCATTATACTGCCTCTGTACAAATCCCTAGTTAGACCGCACATGGAGTACTGTGTCCAGTTTTGGGCACCGGTGCTCAGGAAGGATATAATGGAACTAGAGAGAGTACAAAGGAGGGCAACAAAATTAATAAAGGGGATGGGAGAACTACAATACCCAGATAGATTAGCGAAATTAGGATTATTTAGTCTAGAAAAAAGACGACTGAGGGGCGATCTAATAACCATGTATAAGTATATAAGGGGACAATACAAATATCTCGCTGAGGATCTGTTTATACCAAGGAAGGTGACGGGCACAAGGGGGCATTCTTTGCGTCTGGAGGAGAGAAGGTTTTTCCACCAACATAGAAGAGGATTCTTTACTGTTAGGGCAGTGAGAATCTGGAATTGCTTGCCTGAGGAGGTGGTGATGGCGAACTCAGTCGAGGGGTTCAAGAGAGGCCTGGATGTCTTCCTGGAGCAGAACAATATTGTATCATACAATTATTAGGTTCTGTAAAAGGACGTAGATCTGGGGATTTATTATGACGGAATATAGGCTGAACTGGATGGACAAATGTCTTTTTTCGGCCTTACTAACTATGTTACTATGTTACTATGTTACTTTAATATTCTTAATTAAGCCATACATGCGATCTCGTCCATTCCCCCAATGCCCTTGTCCTCTGCAAAAGAGTTAAAAAACCAGCAAACATTATTCCACACCTTTCCACAGAGATGCTACTAATCCATTTGTCCCATGAGGGGTCTAACTCTGCTACATCAAGATGGCAGGCTGCATGGTTGCATGACGCGACCATACATCCTGACATCCAACAGATACTGAGCACATGGTGCTCAGTGTCTCTCTGTGAACTCCTACTATCTGACGGCACCGCAAGCGTGAGAAAGTTCTCCTGCTCGCGGTGCCGTCAGACAAGTCCTGCAAGTTCACGGCCAATGAACTCACTTCACCTTTCTGCTGATCAGTTGTCCGATGCCGCAGCTGCATGTGTCGCGGCTGTGTCACAGTCACAACACATGTATGGAGAGCACAACAAACAGGTGAACAACAAATTTGCTCATCTATAATCATCACTAATATAAATAAGCAATGCTTGGAGCAGGGAGAAACAAAAGCATTGTGCAAGTTACATTACAATAAAACATATTAACACCAATGCTTATGTGACAATACCAAGATATTATGGTTTATACATGAGAAAAATCACAAAAAAATAATGATTGTCACATCCTGCTATACATGTGCTGCAAAAGCTGATAGAAGCATTTTCTACACATTTTTGCACTCACTCATTGCTTTCTATGGGAGAGAAAAAACACTGCAAATACGCTGAAAGAATTGACATACTGCAATTTAAAAAAAAAAAGCAGCAATTTTCCAAGTCAGGGGAATTTTAATATTACATAGTAACATAGTAACATAGTTAGTAAGGCCGAAAAAAGACATTTGTCCATCCAGTTCAGCCTACATTCCATCATAATAAATCCCCAGATCTACGTCCTTCTACAGAACCTAATAATTGTATGATACAATATTGTTCTGCTCCAGAAAGACATCCAAGCCTCTCTTGAACCCCTCGACTGAGTTCGCCATCACCACCTCCTCAGGCAAGCAATTCCAGATTCTCACTGCCCTAACAGTAAAGAATCCTCTTCTATGTTGGTGGAAAAACCTTCTCTCCTCCAGACGCAAAGAATGCCCCCTTGTACCCGTCACCTTCCTTGGTATAAACAGATCCTCAGCGAGATATTTGTATTGTCCCCTTATATACTTATACATGGTTATTAGATCGCCCCTCAGTCGTCTTTTTTCTAGACTAAATAATCCTAATTTCGCTAATCTATCTGGGTATTGTAGTTCTCCCATCCCCTTTATTAATTTTGTTGCCCTCCTTTGTACTCTCTCTAGTTCCATTATATCCTTCCTGAGCACCGGTGCCCAAAACTGGACACAGTACTCCATGTGCGGTCTAACTAGGGATTTGTAGAGGCAGTATAATGCTCTCATCATGTGTATCCAGACCTCTTTTAATGCACCCCATGATCCTGTTTGCTTTGGCAGCTGCTGCCTGGCACTGGCTGCTCCAGGTAAGTTTATCATTAACTAGGATCCCCAAGTCCTTCTCCCTGTCAGATTTACCCAGTGGTTTCCTGTTCAGTGTGTAATGGTGATATTGATTCCTTCTTCCCATGTGTATAACCTTACATTTATCATTGTTAAACCTCATCTGCCACCTTTCAGCCCAAGTTTCCAACTTATCCAGATCCATCTGTAGCAGAATACTATCTTCTCTTGTATTAACTGCTTTACATAGTTTTGTATCATCTGCAAATATCGATATTTTACTGTGTAAACCTTCTACCAGATCATTAATGAATATGTTGAAGAGAACAGGTCCCAATACTGACCCCTGCGGTACCCCACTGGTCACAGCGACCCAGTTAGAGACTATACCATTTATAACCACCCTCTGCTTTCTATCACTAAGCCAGTTACTAACCCATTTACACACATTTTCCCCCAGACCAAGCATTCTCATTTTGTGTACCAACCTCTTGTGCGGCACGGTATCAAACGCTTTGGAAAAATCGAGATAGACCACGTCCAATGACTCACCGTGGTCCAGCCTATAGCTTACCTCTTCATAAAAACTGATTAGATTGGTTTGACAGGAGCGATTTCTCATAAACCCATGCTGATATGGAGTTAAACAGTTATTCTCATTGAGATAATCCAGAATAACATCCCTCAGAAACCCTTCAAATATTTTACCAACAATAGAGGTTAGACTTACTGGCCTATAATTTCCAGGTTCACTTTTAGAGCCCTTTTTGAATATTGGCACCACATTTGCTATGCGCCAGTCCTGCGGAACAGACCCTGTCGCTATAGAGTCCCTAAAAATAAGAAATAATGGTTTATCTATTACATTACTTAGTTCTCTTAGTACTCGTGGGTGTATGCCATCCGGACCCGGAGATTTATCTATTTTAATCTTATTTAGCCGGTTTCGCACCTCTTCTTGGGTTAGATTGGTGACCCTTAATATAGGGTTTTCATTGTTTCTTGGGATTTCACCTAGCATTTCATTTTCCACCGTGAATACCGTGGAGAAGAATGTGTTTAATATGTTAGCTTTTTCCTCGTCATCTACAACCATTCTTTCCTCACTATTTTTTAAGGGGCCTACATTTTCAGTTTTTATTCTTTTACTATTGATATAGTTGAAGAACAGTTTGGGATTAGTTTTACTCTCCTTAGCAATGTGCTTCTCTGTTTCCTTTTTGGCAGCTTTAATTAGTTTTTTAGATAAAGTATTTTTCTCCCTATAGTTTTTTAGAGCTTCAATGGTGCCATCCTGCTTTAGTAGTGCAAATGCTTTCTTTTTACTGTTAATTGCCTGTCTTACTTCTTTGTTTAGCCACATTGGGTTTTTCCTATTTCTAGTCCTTTTATTCCCACAAGGTATAAACCGCTTATACTGCCTATTTAGGATGTTCTTAAACATTTCCCATTTATTATCTGTATTCTTATTTCTGAGGATATTGTCCCAGTCTACCAGATTAAGGGCATCTCTAAGCTGGTCAAACTTTGCCTTCCTAAAGTTCAGTGTTTTTGTGACTCCCTGACAAGTCCCCCTAGTGAAAGACAGGTGAAACTGTACAATATTGTGGTCGCTATTTCCTAGATGCCCGACCACCTGCAGATTTGTTATTCTGTCAGGTCTATTAGATAGTATTACGTCTAAAAGTGCTGCTCCTCTGGTTGGATTCTGCACCAATTGTGAAAGATAATTTTTCTTGGTTATTAGCAGAAACCTGTTGCCTTTATGGCTTTCACAGGTTTCTGTTTCCCAGTTAATATCCGGATAGTTAAAGTCCCCCATAACCAGGACCTCATTATGGGTTGCAGCTTCATCTATCTGGTTTCTGTTATATTTGGGGGTTTGTAACAGACCCCAATGAGAATTTTGTTACCATTTTTCCCTCCATGAATTTCGACCCATATGGACTCGACATCCTCATTTCCTTCGCTAATATCCTCCCTTAAAGTGGACTTTAGACAAGACTTTACATAGAGACAAACCCCTCCTCCTCTCCGATTTTTACGATCCTTTCTAAACAGACTGTAACCCTGTAAGTTAACTGCCCAGTCATAGCTTTCATCTAACCATGTCTCGGTTATTCCCACTATGTCAAAGTTACCTGTAGATATTTCTGCTTCTAGTTCTTCCATCTTGTTTATCAGGCTTCTGGCGTTTGCGAGCATGCAGTTTAGAGGATTTTGTTTTGTTCCAATCTCCTCGCTGTGGATTGTTTTAGAAATGTTCTTACCTCCCTTCTGAGTATGTTTTCCTGGGTCTTCTTTGTTCAAGTCTAATGTTTTTCTTCCCGTCCCCTCTTCTTCTAGTTTAATGCCCTCCTGATGAGTGTAGCGAGTCTTCTGGTGAATGTGTGTTTCCCAGGTTTGTTGAGGTGTAGTCCGTCTCTGGCGAGGAGTCCATCGTACAAGTAATTCACACCGTGGTCCAGGAATCCGAATCCTTGTTGTCTGCACCATCGTCTTAGCCAGTTGTTTGCATCAAGGATCCTGTTCCATCTCCTGGTGCCATGCCCGTCTACTGGAAGGATAGAAGAAAAAACTACCTGTGCATCCAGTTCCTTTACTTTCTTCCCCAACTCTTCAAAGTCTTTGCAGATTGTCGGTAGGTCCTTCCTTGCCGTGTCATTGGTGCCAACATGTATCAGAAGAAATGGGTGGACGTCCTTGGAGCTGAAGAGCTTTGGTATCCTATCGGTCACATCCTTGATCATCGCACCTGGAAGGCAGCATACTTCTCTTGCGGTTATGTCCGGTCTGCAGACGGCTGCTTCTGTGCCTCTCAGTAGTGAGTCTCCCACCACCACCACTCTTCGTTGCTTCTTGGCTGTACTTTTTGCTGTCACTTGTTGCTGTGTGCCCTTTTCTTTTTTGCTTGCTGGTATTGCTTCATCCTTAGGTGTGCCATCTTCATCCTCTACAAAGATTTGATATCGGTTCTTCAGTTGTGTGGTTGGTGATTTCTCCATGGTCTTCTTGCTTCTTTTGGTCACATGCTTCCACTCATCTGCTTTTGGAAGTTCTCTGACACTTTTTTCACCTTCTGTGACCAGTAGAGATGCTTCTGTTCTGTCTAGAAAAATATTTAGAATTGAGAGTCCTCAGTGGTTGATACCTTTTAATGGCTAACTGAAAAGATGGTAACAAATTGCAAGCTTTCGAGACTACACAGGTCTCTTCATCAGGCAAAGACTAAAACAAATTCTGAAGAATCACATATTTATGCACAACATAGTATAGGAAAAAAGAAAAAAGGGAAAAAAAAAAAAAACCATGGATAAGCCAGGTGACATGAAGCAGAATTACCATGGGTGATAAACAGTTACGTCCATAAATATTGGGCCAATTCTTAGATAAGGATTGTTTTATTGTCCTGTGATTAGGGTCTCTGTTGTAATGACCCTTCATGGTCTGAGGGGCAAGTTCCTTAGTTGATGTAAAAAGACATAAATCCATGTGATACATTCATTCCTGCATTAAGAGTGTCAAAGGTCATCATCAGTTTATATTCCCAGACTCTCCTGTCTTTCTGCGATTTGAAGTTTCCTTTCAATACAAGTAATTTCATGTCCATAATGTTATGATTTGGGAGACAGAAATGTATTGCCACCGGTAGATCCATTCTTTTTTCTCTTATTGTATGGCGATGGGAGTTCATTCTTGTTCTAAGCTTCTGCCCTGTCTCCCCCACATACAGACCCCCAGTTGGACATTTAGTACATATAATTAGGTACACCACATTAGAAGTGACGCAGCTGAAAGTACCTGGGATCTAGTAGTCCTGATGTGAATTGGGGATCTTTATCTTGTCTGTGGTCATTATAAATGGACAGGTTTTACATTTTTTCTGGTTGCAAGGAAAGGTTCCTGCAGCTGTTGGAGAGGACAGGGAGCTCTTGACAATGATGCTTCTTAGATTTGGGGGCTGCCTAAAACACAGTAGTGGGGGGTCTGGAAAAATGGATTGTAATCGGGCATCTTTTTGCAGTAAAGGTTGTAATTTCCGTGCAGCTCACCTTAGCACCTCCAGATTTGGGTTGTAGGTAACCACTAGAGGTACCCGGTTATTTTCTTCTTTAGTTTTGTAATGTAGCAGGTGATTCCTTGATATTCTGGTGGCTCTTGTGATCTGATTTTCAATTGTTCTTGGATGGTAGCCCTGATTCAAAAAGATCTTTCTGAGGCGACCAAGGTGCTCATCCCTATCCATGGGGTTGGAACATATACGATTGTATCTGATGGCTTGGCTGTAGACAATAGAGTTTTTTATGTGTTTTGGATGGAAACTGTCCCATTTAAGGTATGTTGGGCGGTCGATTGGCTTCTGATACAGGGATGTCTCTATTTCATTTTTCTGCAGCCTAATGATGGTGTCCAAAAAGTTCCTGGAAAACGCAGGGACTGATGCAAATTCTGTGGTGAAACTTATAAAATTCATCCTCACCCACAATTACTTTGAGTTTGACAAGAAGATCTATCTACAGGAGACTGGCACAGCAATGGGAAGTAAAATGGCCCCACAGTATGCAAATCTTTTCATGGCCAAGCTTGAAAGCGACTTTTTGTCCTCATGCCCCATTAGGCCTCTGGCCTACTACCGCTACATTGATGACATTTTAATCATCTGGACGGAGTCTGAGCCGCAGCTAAAGACGTTCCATGAACAGTTTAATCAATTTCATCCTACCATCAACTTGACACTCAACTACTCCTGCACTGAAATTAACTTTTTGGACACCATCATTAGGCTGCAGAAAAATGAAATAGAGACATCCCTGTATCAGAAGCCAATCGACCGCCCAACATACCTTAAATGGGACAGTTTCCTGTTATGGCCGGCAATCAGGCAACACAGCGTGCAGTAATCAGCGCACATACAGAGATCTGGCAATAACCAAAAACAATAGGACGAGCTCTGAGACGTGGAATCTCTGTAGACTGCAGTACCTGATCTATCCTCACACAACTATAAGCAGCAGTGGATTGCGCCTATCACTACCTATGCAACTCGGCCCTGCCTGAGGAGCTGACTAGCCTGAAGATAGAAATACAAGCCTGACTTACCTCAGAGAAATACCCCAAAGGAATAGGCAGCCCCCCACATATAATGACTGTTAGCAAGATGAAAAGACAAACGTAGGAATGAAATAGATTCAGCAAAGTGAGGCCCGATATTCTAGACAGAGCGAGGATAGCAAAGAGAACTATGCAGTCTACAAAAAACCCTAAAACGAAAACCACGCAAAGGGGCAAAAAGACCCACCGTGCCGAACTAACAGCACGGCGGTGCACCCCTTTGCTTCTCAGAGCTTCCAGCAAAAGATAATAGCAAGCTGGACAGAAAAAACAGAAAACAAACTAGAAGCACTTATCTAGCAGAGCAGCAGGCCCAAGGAAAGATGCAGTAGCTCAGATCCAACACTGGAACATTGACAAGGAGCAAGGAAGACAGACTCAGGTGGAGCTAAATAGCAAGGCAGCCAACGAGCTCACCAAAACACCTGAGGGAGGAAGCCCAGAGACTGCAATACCACTTGTGACCACAGAAGTGAACTCAGCCACAGAATTCACAACAGTACCCCCCCCTTGAGGAGGGGTCACCGAACCCTCACCAGAACCCCCAGGCCGACCAGGATGAGCCACATGAAAGGCACGAACAAGATCTGGGGCATGGACATCAGAGGCAAAAACCCAGGAATTATCTTCCTGAGCATAACCCTTCCATTTGACCAGATACTGGAGTTTCCGTCTAGAGACACGAGAATCCAAAATCTTCTCCACAATATACTCCAATTCCCCCTCCACCAAAACAGGGGCAGGAGGCTCCACAGATGGAACCATAGGTGCCACGTATCTCCTCAACAACGACCTATGGAATACATTATGTATGGAAAAGGAGTCTGGGAGGGTCAGACGAAAAGACACCGGATTGAGAATCTCAGAAATCCTATACGGACCAATAAAACGAGGTTTAAACTTAGGAGAGGAAACCTTCATAGGAATATGACGAGAAGATAACCAAACCAGATCCCCAACACGAAGTCGGGGTCCCACACGGCGTCTGCGATTAGCGAAAAGCTGAGCCTTCTCCTGGGACAAGGTCAAATTGTCCACTACCTGAGTCCAGATCTGCTGCAGCCTGTCCACCACAGAATCCACACCAGGACAGTCCGAAGACTCAACCTGTCCTGAAGAGAAACGAGGATGGAACCCAGAATTGCAGAAAAATGGAGAGACCAAGGTAGCCGAGCTGGCCCGATTATTAAGGGCGAACTCAGCCAACGGCAAAAATGACACCCAATCATCCTGGTCAGCGGAAACAAAACATCTCAGATATGTTTCCAAGGTCTGATTGGTTCGTTCGGTCTGGCCATTAGTCTGAGGATGGAAGGCCGAGGAGAAAGATAGGTCAATGCCCATCCTACCACAAAAGGCTCGCCAGAACCTCGAGACAAACTGGGAACCTCTGTCAGAAACAATATTCTCAGGAATGCCATGTAAACGAACCACATGCTGGAAGAACAAAGGCACCAAATCAGAGGAGGAAGGCAATTTAACCAAGGGCACCAGATGGACCATTTTAGAAAAGCGATCACAGACCACCCAAATAACCGACATTTTTTGAGAAACGGGAAGGTCAGAAATGAAATCCATCGAAATATGTGTCCAAGGCCTCTTCGGGACCGGCAAGGGCAAAAGCAACGCACTGGCACGTGAACAGCAGGGCTTAGCCCTAGCACAAATTCCACAGGACTGCACAAAAGCACGCACATCCCGTGACAGAGATGGCCACCAGAAGGATCTAGCAACCAACTCCCTGGTACCAAAGATTCCTGGATGACCGGCCAGCACCGAACAATGAAGTTCAGAGATAACTTTACTAGTCCACCTATCAGGGACGAACAGTTTCTCGGCCGGACAACGATCAGGTTTATTAGCCTGAAATTTCTGCAACACTCTCCGCAAATCAGGGGAGATGGCAGACACAATGACTCCTTCCTTGAGGATACTCGCCGGCTCAGATAACCCCGGAGAGTCGGGCACAAAACTCCTAGACAGAGCATCCGCCTTCACATTTTTAGAGCCCGGAAGGTATGAAATCACAAAATCAAAACGAGCAAAAAATAACGACCAACGGGCCTGTCTAGGATTCAAGCGCTTGGCAGACTCAAGATAAGTAAGGTTCTTATGATCAGTCAATACCACCACGCGATGCTTAGCACCCTCAAGCCAATGACGCCACTCCTCGAATGCCCACTTCATGGCCAGCAACTCTCGGTTGCCCACATCATAATTACGCTCAGCAGCAGAAAATTTCCTGGAAAAGAAAGCACATGGTTTGAACACTGAGCAACCAGAACCTCTCTGTGACAAAACCGCCCCTGCACCAATCTCAGAAGCATCAACCTCGACCTGGAACGGAAGAGAAACATCAGGTTGACACAACACAGGGGCACAGCAAAAACGACGCTTCAACTCCTGAAAAGCTTCCACGGCAGCAGAAGACCAATTAACCAAATCAGCACCCTTCTTGGTCAAATCGGTCAATGGTCTGGTAATGCTAGAAAAATTACAGATGAAGCGACGATAAAAATTAGCAAAGCCCAGGAATTTCTGCAGACTTTTTAGAGATGTCGGCTGAGTCCAATCCTGGATGGCCTGAACCTTAACCGGATCCATCTCGATAGTAGAAGGGGAAAAGATGAACCCCAAAAATGAAACTTTCTGCACACCGAAGAGATACTTTGATCCCTTCACGAACAAGGAATTAGCACGCAGTACCTGGAAAACCATTCTGACTTGCTTCACATGAGACTCCCAATCATCTGAGAAGATCAAAATGTCATCCAAGTAAACAATCAAGAATTTATCCAGATACTCACGGAAAATGTCATGCATAAAAGACTGAAAAACAGATGGAGCATTGGCAAGTCCGAACGGCATCACCAGATACTCAAAATGACCCTCGGGCGTATTAAATGCCGTTTTCCATTCATCTCCCTGCCTGATTCTCACCAGATTATACGCACCACGAAGATCAATCTTAGTAAACCAACTAGCCCCCTTAATCCGAGCAAACAAGTCAGAAATCAATGGCAAGGGATACTGAAACTTAACAGTGATCTTATTAAGAAGGCGGTAATCAATACACGGTCTTAGCGAACCATCCTTCTTGGCTACAAAAAAGAACCCTGCTCCCAATGGTGACGACGATGGGCGAATATGTCCCTTCTCCAGGGACTCCTTCACATAACTGCGCATAGCGGTGTGTTCAGGTACGGACAAATTAAATAAACGACCCTTAGGGAATTTACTACCAGGAATCAAATCGATAGCACAATCACAATTCCTATGCGGAGGTAGGGCATCAGACTTGGACTCTTCAAATACATCCTGAAAGTCCGACAAGAACTCTGGGATGTCAGAAGGAATGGATGACGAAATAGACAAAAATGGAACATCACCATGTACTCCCTGACAACCCCAGCTGGTTACCGACATAGAGTTCCAATCCAATACTGGATTATGGTTTTGTAGCCATGGCAACCCCAACACGACCACATCATGCAAATTATGCAGTACCAGAAAGCGAATAACTTCCTGATGTGCAGGAGCCATGCACATGGTCAGCTGGGCCCAGTACTGAGGCTTATTCTTGGCCAAAGGTGTAGCATCAATTCCTCTCAACGGAATAGGACACCGCAAAGGCTCCAAGAAAAATCCACAACGTTTAGCATAATCCAAATCCATCAGATTCAGGGCAGCGCCTGAATCCACAAACGCCATGACAGAATACGATGACAAAGAGCACATTAAGGTAATGGACAAAAGGAATTTGGACTGTACAGTACCAATAACGGCAGAGCTATCGAACCGCCTAGTGCGTTTAGGACAATTAGAAATAGCATGAGTAGAATCACCACAATAGAAACCCAGCCTGTTCAGACGTCTGTGTTCTTGCCGTTCTACTTTAGTCATAGTCCTGTCGCACTGCATAGGCTCAGGTTTACTCTCAGACAATACCGCCAGATGGTGCACAGATTTACGCTCGCGCAAACGACGACCGATCTGAATGGCCAAGGACATAGACTCATTCAAACCAGCAGGCATAGGAAATCCCACCATTACATCCTTAAGAGCTTCAGAGAGACCCTTTCTGAACAAAGCCGCTAGTGCAGATTCATTCCACAGAGTGAGTACTGACCACTTCCTAAATTTCTGACAATATATTTCTACATCATCCTGACCCTGGCATAAAGCCAGCAGATTTTTCTCAGCCTGATCCACTGAATT
This sequence comes from Ranitomeya imitator, assembly GCF_032444005.1. Taxonomy (NCBI): domain Eukaryota; kingdom Metazoa; phylum Chordata; class Amphibia; order Anura; family Dendrobatidae; genus Ranitomeya; species Ranitomeya imitator. Next base: position 81,727,736 of record NC_091284.1, on the reverse strand, counting down.
AGGCTCATCGTAAAGCAATCCCAGCGCCTGGAAAAATGCATCAACATTACTCAATGCAGAATCTCCTGGTGCAAGAGAAAACGCCCAGTCCTGTGGGTCGCCGCGCAAAAAAGAAATAATAATCAAAACCTGTTGAATAGGATTACCAGAAGAATGAGGTTTCAAGGCCAAAAATAGCTTACAATTATTTCTGAAGCTCAGGAACTTAGTTCTGTCACCAAAAAACAAATCAGGAATCGGAATTCTTGGTTCTAGCATCGATTTCTGATCAATAGTATCTTGAATCTTTTGTACATTTACAACGAGATTATCCATTGAGGAGCACAGAGCCTGAATATCCATGTCCACAGCTGTGTCCTGAAGCACTCTAATGTCTAGGGGAAAAAAAAGACTGAAGACAGAGCTAAGAAAAAAAAATGATGTCAGGATTTCTTTTTTCCCTCTATTGGGAATCATTGGTGTGGCTCCTTGTACTGTTATGGCCGGCAATCAGGCAACACAGCGTGCAGTAATCAGCGCACATACAGAGATCTGGCAATAACCAAAAACAATAGGACGAGCTCTGAGACGTGGAATCTCTGTAGACTGCAGTACCTGATCTATCCTCACACAACTATAAGCAGCAGTGGATTGCGCCTATCACTACCTATGCAACTCGGCACTGCCTGAGGAGCTGACTAGCCTGAAGATAGAAATACAAGCCTGACTTACCTCAGAGAAATACCCCAAAGGAATAGGCAGCCCCCCACATATAATGACTGTTAGCAAGATGAAAAGACAAACGTAGGAATGAAATAGATTCAGCAAAGTGAGGCCCGATATTCTAGACAGAGCGAGGATAGCAAAGAGAACTATGCAGTCTACAAAAAACCCTAAAACGAAAACCACGCAAAGGGGCAAAAAGACCCACCGTGCCGAACTAACATAACGGCGGTGCACCCCTTTGCTTCTCAGAGCTTCCAGCAAAAGATAATAGCAAGCTGGACAGAAAAAACAGAAAACAAACTAGAAGTACTTATCTAGCAGAGCAGCAGGCCCAAGGAAAGTTGCAGTAGCTCAGATCCAACACTGGAACATTGACAAGGAGCAAGGAAGACAGACTCAGGTGGAGCTAAATAGCAAGGCAGCCAACGAGCTCACCAAAACACCTGAGGGAGGAAGCCCAGAGACTGCAATACCACTTGTGACCACAGAAGTGAACTCAGCCACAGAATTCACAACAGTTTCCATCCAAAACACATAAAAAACTCTATTGTCTACAGCCAAGCCATCAGATACAATCGTATATGTTCCAACCCCATGGATAGGGATGAGCACCTTGGTCGCCTCAGAAAGATCTTTTTGAATCAGGGCTACCATCCAAGAACAATTGAAAATCAGATCACAAGAGCCACCAGAATATCAAGGAATCACCTGCTACATTACAAAACTAAAGAAGAAAATAACCGGGTACCTCTAGTGGTTACCTACATCCCAAATCTGGAGGTGCTAAGGGGAGCTGCACGGAAATTACAACATTTACTACAAAAAGATGCCCGATTACAATCCATTTTTCCAGACCCCCCACTACTGTGTTTTAGGCAGCCCCCAAATCTAAGAAGCATCATTGTCAAGAGCTCCCTGTCCTCTCAACAGCTGCAGGTACCTTTCCTTGCAACCAGAAAAAATGTAAAACCTGTCCATTTATAATGACCACAGACAAGATAAAGATCCCCAATTCACATCAGGACTACAAGATACCAGGTACTTTCAGCTGCGTCACTTCTAATGTGGTGTACCTAATTATTTGTACTAAATGTCCAACTGGGGGTCTGTATGTGGGGGAGACAGGGCAGAAGCTTAGAACAAGAATGAACTCCCATCGCCATACAATAAGAGAAAAAAGAATGGATCTACCGGTGGCAATACATTTCTGTCTCCCAAATCATAACATTATGGACATGAAATTACTTGTATTGAAAGGAAACTTCAAATCGCAGAAAGACAGGAGAGTCTGGGAATATAAACTGATGACGACCTTTGACACTCTTAATGCAGGAATGAATGTGTCACATGGATTTATGTCTTTTTACATCAACTAAGGAACTTGCCCCTCAGACCATGAAGGGTCATTACAACAGAGACCCTAATCACAGGACAATAAAACAATCCTTATCTAAGAATTGGCCCAATATTTATGGACGTAACTGTTTATCACCCATGGTAATTCTGCTTCATGTCACCTGGCTTATCCATGGTTTTTTTTTTTTTCCTATACTATGTTGTGCATAAATATGTGATTCTTCAGAATTTGTTTTAGTCTTTGCCTGATGAAGAGACCTGTGTAGTCTCGAAAGCTGCAATTTGTTACCATCTTTTCAGTTAGCCATTAAAAGGTATCAACCACTGAGGACTCTCAATTCTAAATATTTTTCTATCCACTGGCTAACACGGTACCAAGATATATTTCTTTCCTGTATCTGTTCTGTCTAGAAAGTCTTCATTCTCTTTGATGAGTTTCAAAGTTGCTATTCTTTCTTCCAGACCCCGCACCTTTTCTTCTAAAAGGGCCACTAGTCTACACTTCTGACAGGTGAAATTTGATTCTTCTTCTGGTCGGTCTGTGAACATGTAGCACATGCTGCAGCTCACCATGTAGGTTGTCACATCTGCCATGTTGCTCCTAGATCCTGCTGACTTGCTGTGTGTTTTCCTTCTTGTGTAATCTACTTATATTATGGATAGTCGAATTAATTCTCCTCCATGAAATACACGGACATCTGAAAAATCACCAGATATCGAGAAGCTGCATTTCATTTTGGCTCAAAGAAGGGGTCCCAAACATGGAATTCCCTTACTGTAACGTCCATGTACTCTATTAGGGGCAGTGGTCATCTCTATTTCTGTAAAAGCTAGAAGCGACGTCAGGAATACCCTGGTACTCTGGGCTACATTACATAATTGAGGGCACATTTTGAGAATAGGAAAGAAGGACTAAGCACATAGTATTTTACGGGTGACAAGATTCCTAGAAAGCCCCTTTCAAACAACGCTGTTATGACATATGATTTTATTAAACAATGAAAGTGTTGGAGAAATAGAAGAAATGTTTTTACTGCCTGAAAGCAATTATATTTTTACAGCATTTTTGACCATTTTCTCCCTTTGATTTGTCATGTTTTTCCTGCATTGCACTTTCACTCTTTGTGTTTTTGATGCCTTTTTTACAGCAGGAAATCACCAGTGGCATTTACTTAAATATGCCAGTAATTAAGTTGATTTGTGTTCATTCGAGAGAGCTGGAATGTTTAAGCCTGAAGGATCTAGTTTCATTAGCATACGTGAATACTCTTAATTATGGTTGTTTAGATTGTACAGAATTGACGTGACTGTTCATTATTGCTGGCACTTCTACTAAGGGTTGACTTACACTATGGAGCAATTGCATTAAAAGGCATCCGAACAGGAAGTCTAGAAATTCTCTGCCCCATTGGCACCACTTATATCTCACACATCGCAATCTCCGCATAATCATACAGGTACATTTGTAAACAACTGTGTGGATGGCAGGGGTGTATCTAGATTTTCCAGCACTTGGGGCAAGAATTCAGTTTGAAGCCCCCTTCCCAAGCAGATATGCGATTTGCTCACTTAGTCATGTGCCGACAAACTGCTCTCCCTAATTCTCTCAATGCTCAATGAAAAACTGAGAGATGCAGGAAGTAAAGCTCATTGTCACGTCACCGAAAGAATGAAAATTGCATATGAGTGAAGTGTCATGTCATGACTGCTGGAACCAGCAGAGCTGAATCCTGACAGTGAGTATATTACACACTGTTAGGATCAGTGTGACACCCCAGGAATTTGGTTGTCACAGTGGTATTGCTTTCCTCACGGGGAGGGTGGTGCCATGCCTGGAAGTGAGAAGGATCCCCTTAACAGGTAACACTTACAAACAACACTTTTCTGACTCCAGGCCAGAAGGGGGAGCTCTAGACCCGGTTTCAGGGTAGCTTCCCTATATATTCTGGCTGGAGAAGGAGTTAGGGAGTGAGCAGTGGGGAGTTGGTGAGGAAAGCTGGAGCTGGGCAGACGTATGGTTCTGCAGCTCCTGACAGAAGAGTTTGTTAGAGACAGTGAGGGGTGAAGGAGCACAGGAGGAGAGAGAAACTGGAGTGGAGCCGCGAGTGGGCTCCCTCCAGGATCAAGCGCAAGAAACCGGAAGTCCGAGGTTGTGGGGGGGAACTGTATGCCCCACAGCAGAAACCGGCAGGCAGGGGATTCCAAGTCTCCTGGCCACAATTACATCCGAAGGCACAGCAGCAGATTAGAGCCCAGAGTAACCACGAGAAGGGACACCTGTAAAAAGGCTCGAGTTACCTGCCATGCGGGGAGTGTCCACCTAAGAAGGCAGATTGAGAGAGGACCATGTATGAAGCCTAGGACAGCAAGGGACTTAGAACACAGCGCAGGAAGAAAGGTTTCCAACCCCACCTGGCTAGGGAGATTCCGAATCACTTCCAGGCTGCACGGATTGCAAAAATCACCTGTACATGAACGTCATCAGTAAAAGGTAAAGCAACTGCAACCTTGTGTCCTCCAATTCTTTCCTACACTTCACCATCTATCATCCTGACCAACCACACCGAGAGCCCTGTGAACTAAGCTCCACCTGTGGGGAGCTACACCACCTCTGCTGCAATACCATCATCCCCAGTGGACCCCTTTAAGCAGCGTCGGCCATCCCTGGCCGAGCACCACAGGTGGCATCATGAACATACTACATTAGACTTTATTCCCGTTTCCCTTAACCCCTTTTTTAGGGTACCGTCACACTATACGATTTACCTACGATCACGACCAGCGATATGACCTGGCTGTGATCGTAGGTAAATCGTAGTGTGGTCGCTGGGGAGCTGTCACACAGACAGCTCTCCAGCAACCAACGATGCCGAGGTCCCTGGGTAACCAGGGTAAACATCGGGTAACTAAGCGCAGGACCGCGCTTAGTTACCCGATGTTTACCCTGGTTACAAGCGTTAAACTAAAAAAAAAAAACAGCACATACTTACATTCTGGTTTCCGTCAGGTCCCTTGCCGTCTGCTTCCCACACTGTGACTGCCGGCCGTAAAGTGAAAATGAAAGCACAGCCGCTGTGCTCTGCTTTCACTTTACGGCCGGCAGTCACAGTGCGGGAAGCAGACGGCAAGGGACCTGACGGACACCAGAATGTAAGTATGTGCTGTTTGTTTTTTTTTAGCTTAACGCTTGCAACCAGGGTAAACATCGGGTAACTAAGCGCGGTCCTGCGCTTAGTTACCCGATGTTTACCCTGGTTACAAGCGAACGCATCGCTGGATTGCATCGCTAGATCGCTAGATCGGTGTCACACACACCGATCTAGCGATGACAGCGGGAGATCCAGCGATGAAAGAAAGTTCTAAACGATCTGCTACGACGTACGATTCTCAGCAGGATCCCTGATCGCTGCTGCGTGTCAGACACAGCGATATCGTAACGATATCGCTGGAACGTCACGAATCGTACCATCGTAGCGATCGAAATGTTATAGTGTGACGGTACCCTTACTGGTCTCCCAGGGCCACAGACCGGGTCACTGCCACCGTGACCACCCCTTTAAGAACAGAACCGTCCCGGTCCTGAGTACCCCACGGTCCTAGCAGGTACTCCATTAGCACCCTACAGTACTTCATTTTATATTTAAAGGATGTGTCCAGGTTTGAGATAAAAGTCTGCAGTCATTGGTGGCTGCAGGCTTCTGAATCCTCACAGCGAATGCACTGGACAGGATTAGGATTAGGATTCTCCATTGCAGGCAGCAAGAGTGGATGGTCATCTCAGCACAAGAATGCGACTTGTATTCTTCTGTCCACATTCTGACTAGATGTGTCCGGCCTCGCAGAAGTCATTTTAATTGAGTAAATCTTGTCGGCATGTGACTGCATGTTTGTAAATTGCATACTTGCGTTTTTGTAACCTCTCACTCATTGCCGGCATCAGAGAAACCTGACAGCATGCAGTGTGCATTTTCAGACTTCAGAAGTCTGCAGTCACATAGAATGACTGCAGACTCATCACAAACTTGGATAACACCTTTAATGCTGCTAACAAAAATAAAAACATTGCAACCCTTAACTTGTCACATGGCACAACAATTTATTAACATAGCCATGTATCCCGTAATCTTACAAGTTATGGATTGTTACAGGTGTACAGTATCTGAACCAATAATAGTACAAGACTCCATTACCAGGACCACCATTACTACATAAATACATCACCAGAACCACCAGCAGTACAAAAAATGTAGTGCCCAAATCCTAGTGACAGTGTCATAACAGCATGTTACTCATTACTAGTACACCTTTATGGAACAGTGCCCAAATAATGTCACCCAGTGCCCTAATCCAAGTGCTATAGTGCCCTAATAAAAGTGCCGCCTATTATTCTTATCATGTAGTGCCCAAATCCTAGTGACAGTGTCATAACAACCTGTTACTCATTATTAGTGCACCTTTATTGAACAGTGCCCAAATAATGTCACACACTGCCCTAATCCAAGTGCTATAGTGCCCTAATAAAAGTTCTGCCTATTATTCTTATCATGCAGTGCCCAAATCCTAGTGACAGTGTCATAACAACATGTTACTCATTATTAGTACACCTTTATGGAACAGTGCCCAAATAATGTCACCCAGTGCCCTAATCCAAGTGCTATAGTGCCCTAATAAAAGTGCCTCCTATTGCTCTTATCATGTAGTGCCCAAATAATATCATATAGTGCCCAAATCCTAGAGCCATAGTATCCTGCTAAAAGTGTCACTTATAACATTATCACATAGTGCCCAAATAATATCATACAGGGCCAAAATCACAACGGCAGTGTCCTAATAACAATGTATTATTTCAGCGCCCTCCTCAGGCTACACCAGGTAGTAATCTCTCATGAGAGGGGTCATGGCAGGATTTGCATGTGCTGCATTTTTGTCTAGTTCGTGTAAGAAATCGCTTTGTATTATTACATCTAAACTGCACACATGTGACAGAAGTGACATCTACGTGATGCAGCGCACATGCTCCCGGCTTACCTCTGTGTTTCACTTCCACTCTCCTACCCTTGCCCATTTCCTATATGTGTTTCACATATTTTTGTCTGGACAGGAGTGTAAGAGCGAAGTTGACTCGTATTGATAATGTAAAAATTGTCATCAATTCACTTATCACAAACCACATCCATAAATATTTGCCCTACTACATTGTTATACTTAGTAGTGCGGTATTAATCATTTATTTAAAAAAAAAAAAAAGTTAAATTTTTAGACCCAATGTCTAACGGAGAAAGAAAACACAATACATCTGTGATTTAGAAATAGAAAAAGAACAAAAGTAGATTTTCATATAATTCAATGGGATTATATTGATCGATTAGACTGTACATTTTTTTTCTAATGCACAGGTCAATGTCGCCACCTAGTGTTAGTTTAGTAAATTACATCCAGCTCTATACTAAATTGGGACAGGTTTGCAAATGTCGGAAAACGGTGAATAACTGCAAGGAGGGAGGTCAGACAGCGTCCACAGTGACTCCACACGCTTCATTGAAGTGAATGGCCCAGTCGGGGGTCTGTCCAGGTTCCTGTTTTTAAGGGAATTGAGCACTCTACAAATGTGAACATGTCCCTAGGTTGCAGTCATATTACAGACTTGTGTTGCACTCACAGAAAAAATGTAAGACATAACGAGGTGAATTTAGGAGGAACTCTTCACATATTGCACACTTTGCCACCTGACAAACCTTCTTCTACCACCCTCGTTGCATTTACATTAGAGGGAGAGGACGGGACACACAAAGTTCATCAGCTTTATTATATTTTTCACCAGAAATTGCCAAAAACGTTTAACTTGAATGTAGATTTTGTTTGTGGAGCATTGACTGCCCAAGATACACAAAAATTATCAAGAAACCTGCACCAAAATACAGGTGATACAATTTAAGTGCAGATTCTTTTGATCAGTAAGTATTGTTTCAGGGGGAGAATACATGACCACACACAGCAGTATATGGCGGCACAGCGAGTACCTACAGGTCCATTATACAGGATTTTGTATATATTATATTAGGTGCGTGAACATAGTAGACCCAACATTTAATGACATTAGATTGATAAATCTGCTGAATAAAGTGAATGTAGCCCCAGATCACCCAACTAAGACCGTACGGGGGATGAATGAGCAACATTCATTTATGGTTTTATATGTACTAGCATTGTGGATTTTCATCTCTTTGGGATTTTTTCTGCTTTCGGCTTAAAAGGAACCTGTCTCATCAAAAACGCTATTAGCCCGCTTTGCATGTTCTGGTGATTCCTGTACTGGAAAAAACAGTACTGTGAGATCCGTGGTCCGTGTCCATGCACCATCCGTATGTGACATTTGTGTATCCATTTGCTGTCTGTGTGTGTCACATCCGTGTACTCCGTGTGCCGTCCGTGTGCCTGTGTGAACGTACTGCTGCCAGGGAAAAGCAGTACAGTTTGCGCTGATCACAGGGGTCAGGTGCTGAAGGCAGCTCTCTTCATTGTCACCTGGTCTTCCTGAGATTGGCACGATCAGGCTACAATGATGGGAGTTGTATTCATCACTTGCTATGTGCATCGTGTGTAACATTAAGAATTAAACAGAGGTTACCGCTGGTCAAAAGGTTAGCTCTGGCAAGAATTTAGAGACTACTGCAAAATGTTGAGTTTGTCTGATTTTTCTCTTTATAGGGATATTTTTGAGTAAAACATAAATTGTTCTTTTATTCTATAAATAATTGTCTAAGGGTCAGTTCCGCCTGATTACTGCAGGCAGGGAGATAGTAGCTGCCTGCCATACCTGGCTGAGATTACTGCAGGCAGGGAGATAGTAATTGTAGGACATTCCCTGTTTTTTTTTTTTTTGGTGGGAGATTAAGATTGGCAATTTGGCATTTCTGCTAGAGTGCCATCCCTGTGTGTGCCATCTCTCTCACATAGTGGGCCATAGAAAGCCTTTTCATTTTTCTGTATTTTTTTTTGTGGGGTGTATAAATTCTCCCTGATAAAAATACAGTGGGAGATTAATATTGGCCTTTGGGCTTGTGTGCCAGTCCTGAGTGTGCCATCTCTCTCACAAATAGTGGGCCATAGAAAGCCTATTTTATTTTTTTTGGGGTTTTATAAATTCTCCCTGAAAAAAAGGGAGATTAATATTGGCCTCTGGGCTTGTGTGCCAGTCCTGAGCGTGCCATCTGTGCCAGCCCTGAGCGTGCCATCTCTCTCACAAATAGTGGGCCATAGAAAGCCTATTTTTTTTTTTTTTTGTTTTATAAATTTTCCCTGAAAAAAGGGAGATTAATATTGGCCTCTGGGCTTGTGTGCCAGTTGTGAGCGTGCCATCTGTGCCAGTCCTGAGCGTGCCATCTCTCTCACAAATAGTGGGCCATAGAAAGCCTATTTAAATATTTTTTTGGTTTTATAAATTCTCCCAGAAAAAAAGGGAGATTAATATTGGCCTCTGGGCTTCTGTGCCAGTCCTGAGCGTGCCATCTGTGCCAGTCCTGAGCGTCCCATCTCTCTCACAAATAGTGGGCCATAGAAAGCCTATTTTATTTTTTTTGGGGGTTTTAGAAATTCTCCCTGGAAAAAAAAAGGGAGATTAATATTGCCCTTTGGGCTTGTGTGCCAGTACTAAGCGTTCCATCTCTCTCTCTCTCTCTCTCTCTCAGTCAGTGGGCCATAGAACGCCTATTTTTGGTTTTATTTGTTTTATAAATTCTCCCTGAAAAAATCATTTTATTTTATTTGGTTTCTAAATTCTTCCTGATAAAATCTTTTTTTTTTTATTATTTTTTTTTCTAAAGTCTCCCTGAAAAAAAAAAAAAAAAACAGTGGGAGATTAATATTGGCCTTTCTGCTTGTGTGCCAGTCTTGACTCCTGGGTGTGCCATCTCTCTCTCTCTCTCTCTCTCTCTCCAATTGTGGTCCATAGAAAGCCTATATTTTTTTTCCTTGATTTGGGTTCTAAAATCTACCAGAGAAAATAACTACATCAATCATTGGTAGAAAAATATTGGCCTCTGGGTTTGTGTGCCACTCCTGACTCCTGTGTGCGTCATCTCTCAGTCAGTGGGCCATAGAACGCCTATTTTTGTTTTTATTTGTTTTATAAATTCTCCCTGAAAAAATCATTTTATTTTATTTGGTTTCTAAATTCTTCCTGATAAAATCATATTTTTTTTATTATTTTTTTTTCTAAAGTCTCCCTGAAAAAAAAAAAAAAAAACAGTGGGAGATTAATATTGGCCTTTCTGCTTGTGTGCCAGTCTTGACTCCTGGGTGCGTCATCTCTCAGTCAGTGGGCCATAGAACGCCTATTTTTGGTTTTATTTGTTTTCTAAATTCTCCCTGAAAAAATCATTTTATTTTATTTGGTTTCTAAATTCTTCCTGATAAAATCACATTTTTTTTATTATTTTTTTTTCTAAAGTCTCCCTGAAAAAAAAAAAAAAAAACAGTGGGAGATTAATATTGGCCTTTCTGCTTGTGTGCCAGTCTTGACTCCTGGGTGCGTCATCTCTCAGTCAGTGGGCCATAGAACGCCTATTTTTGGTTTTATTTGTTTTCTAAATTCTCCCTGAAAAAATCATTTTATTTTATTTGGTTTCTAAATTCTTCCTGATAAAATCACATTTTTTTTATTATTTTTTTTTCTAAAGTCTCCCTGAAAAAAAAAAAAAAAAACAGTGGGAGATTAATATTGGCCTTTCTGCTTGTGTGCCAGTCTTGACTCCTGGGTGCGTCATCTCTCAGTCAGTGGGCCATAGAACGCCTATTTTTGGTTTTATTTGTTTTCTAAATTCTCCCTGAAAAAATCATTTTATTTTATTTGGTTTCTAAATTCTTCCTGATAAAATCACATTTTTTTTATTATTTTTTTTTCTAAAGTCTCCCTGAAAAAAAAAAAAAAAAAAAAAAAAAAAAAAAAACAGTGGGAGATTAATATTGGCCTTTCTGCTTGTGTGCCAGTCTTGACTCCTGGGTGTGCCATCTCTCTCTCTCTCTCTCTCTCTCTCCAATTGTGGTCCATAGAAAGCCTACATTTTTTTTCCTTGATTTGGGTTCCAAAATCTACCAGAGAAAATAACTCCATCAATCATTGGTAGAAAAATATTGGCCTCTGGGCTTGTGTGCCACTCCTGATTCCTGTGTGCGTCATCTCTCACTCAGTGGCCCATAGAAAGCATATAGTTTGTTACATTTGTTTTCTAAATTCTCCCTGCAAAAATCTTTTTTTTTTTTTTGGGGGGGTTTCTAAAGTGTTCCTGAAAAAAATAAAAATAAAAAAAAAATAATAGTGTGACATTAATATTAACATTTGTGCTTCAGTGACAGTCCTGCGTGTGGGGCATCTCTCTAATTTGCAGCCACCAAAAAAAGAGTGTGTAACATTGGGCCTGATTTTCGCTGTGGTCTCACCAACCTGTAAAGGGGTAGCTAAATCATACTGAAGTTATAGCTCACCGTGTAAGTTGTGTGACTGCAACAAATAACGTTAGTTTGGTTACGTTTTTAAAACAATGAGGAAGTCTAGTGGAAGAGGTCGTGGCCGGGGGCGTTCATTGTCAGCTGGTAATGAGGGTAGTGGTAGTGGTGGAGCATCAGGTGGTCGTGGGGGAAAAAATATTGCACCTAAGTCTGGAGCTGTGGAGCCAGGTTCGTCGTCCGGCTACACAAGGCCTCGAACGCTCCCTTTTCTGGGATTAGGAAAACCGCTTTTAAAGCCGGAGCAGCAAGAGCAAGTTTTGGCTTATCTTGCTGACTCAGCCTCTAGCTCTTTTGCCTCATCTCGTGAAACTGGTAAAAGTAAAAGCAGCGCGTCGTTAGTGGATGTTCACGGTCAGGGACAAGTCACTTCCTTGTCCTCTTCAGCAAAAACAACAACAGAGAAGAATGCAGCAGGCGACACAACGGGTTACTCCATGGAGCTCTTTACACATACCGTCCCTGGCTTAGAAAGTGAAGCAGTTAACAGTCCATGCCCATTACAAATTGAATCTGACATGGAGTGCACTGACGCACAGCCACAGCCAGACTACTATGCTGGTCCTTTGACTCAGACCACAACATTGCCCTCGCAGGGTGCTGATCAAGAATCAGACCCTGATGAGACTATGTTGCCCCATCACGAACGCTATACCACCGAACGACACGGTGACACAGACGAAGTTGCGCAGGAGGTACAAGAAGAGTTATTAGATGACCCAGTTCTTGACCCCGATTGGCAGCCATTGGGGGAACAGGGTGCAGGCGGCAGCAGTTCTGAAGCAGAGGAGGAGGAGGGGCCGCAGCAGGCATCAACATCGCCACAGGTTCCATCTGCCGGGCCCGTATCTTGCCCAAAACGCGTGGCAAAGCCAAAACCTGGTGGAGGACAGCGTGGCCATCCGGTTAAAGCTCAGTCTGCAATGCCTGAAAAGGTATCCGATGCTAGAAAGAGTGCAGTCTGGCATTTTTTTAAACAACATCCAATTGATCAGCGCAAAGTCATCTGTCAAAAATGTTCTACTTCCTTAAGCAGAGGTCAGAATCTGAAAAGTCTCAATACTAGTTGCATGCATAGACATTTAACCACCATGCATTTGAAAGCTTGGACTAACTACCAAACGTCCCTTAAGGTTGTTGCACCCTCGGCCAATGAAGCTAGTCATCAACGCAACATCCCTTCCGGCAGTGTAGGACCACCATTTAGCGCACCACCTGCTGTATCTGTGCAGGTATCTTTGCCAGGCCAAAGCAGTCAGGGTCAGGGAATCACCAGTTTCGTAGTAGGAAACACTGCATCTAGGGCACCGGCGGCAACAATACCATCTCCCACCGTCTCTCAGTCTGCCATGTCCACCGGCACCCCCGCTAGTTCCACGATCTCCAGCTCTCCAGTCCAGCTCACCCTACATGAGACTATGGTTAGTAAAAGGAAATACTTAGCCTCGCATCCGCGTACACAGGGTTTGAACGCCCACATAGCTAGACTAATCTCGTTAGAGATGATGCCCTACCGGTTAGTTGAAAGCGAAGCTTTCAAAGACCTGATGGACTACGCTGTACCACGCTACGAGCTACCCAGTCGACACTTTTTTTCCAGAAAAGCCATCCCAGCCCTCCACCAGCATGTTAAAGAGCGCATCGTCCATGCACTCAGGCAATCTGTGAGCACAAAGGTGCACCTGACAACAGATGCATGGACCAGTAGGCATGGCCAGGGACGTTACGTGTCCATCACGGCACACTGGGTAAATGTGGTGGATTCAGGGTCCACAGGGGACAGCAAGTTTGGGACAGTTCTGCCTAGCCCACGGTCTAGTAAACAGTTGTCTGTAGCCGTTCGCACCCCCTCCTCCTCCTCCTCCTCCTCCTCGTCCTCCTGCAGAAGCAAGAGCTCGTCCACAGACCGCAGTCGCACAAACACTCCATCCGCACCTGCCACTGTTGCACACCAGGTCTCCCATTATGGGGCAGCTACTGGCATACGTCAGCAGGCTGTATTGGCTATGAAGTGTTTGGGCGACAATAGACACACCGCGGAAGTTCTGTCCGAGTTCTTGCAGCAAGAAACGCAGTCGTGGCTGGGCACTGTAGATCTTGAGGCAGGCAAGGTAGTGAGTGATAACGGAAGGAATTTCATGGCTGCCATCTCCCTTTCCCAACTGAAACACATTCCTTGCCTGGCTCACACCTTAAACCTGGTGGTGCAGTGCTTCCTGAAAAGTTATCCGGGGTTATCCGACCTGCTCCTCAAAGTGCGTGGACTTTGCGCACATATCCGCCGTTCGCCTGTACACTCCAGCCGTATGCAGACCTATCAGCGTTCTTTGAACCTTCCCCAGCATCGCCTAATCATAGACGTTGCAACAAGGTGGAACTCAACACTGCACATGCTTCAGAGACTGTGCGAACAGAGGCGGGCTGTTATGTTTTTGTGGGAGGATACACATACACGGGCAGGCAGTAGGATGGCAGACATGGAGTTGTCAGGTGTGCAGTGGTCGAAGATTCAAGACATGTGTCAAGTCCTTCAGTGTTTTGAGGAATGCACACGGCTGGTTAGTGCAGACAACGCCATAATAAGCATGAGCATCCCCCTAATGCGTCTGCTGATGCAAAGTTTGACGCACATAAAGGATCAGGCGTCTGCACCAGAGGAAGAGGAAAGCCTTGATGACAGTCAGCGATTGTCTGGTCAGGGCAGTGTACATGACGAGGTACCGGGCGAAGAGGAGGTGGAGGATGAGGAGGATGATGGGGATGAGTATATTTTTAATGAGGAAGCTTTCCCGGGGGCACGGGAAATTGGTGGCGTGGCAAGGCCGGGTTCTGGTTTTTTGAGGGACACAAGTGACGTAGATTTGCCTGCAACTGCCCCTCAACCAAGCACAACCGCAGATTTGACAACGGGAACTTTGGCCCACATGGCGGATTATGCCTTGCGTATCCTCAAAAGGGACACACGCATTACAAAAATGATGAACGATGACGATTACTGGTTGGCCTGCCTCCTTGATCCTCGCTATAAAGGCAAATTGCAAAATATTATGCCACATGAGAACTTGGAACTAATATTAGCAACAAAACAATCAACTCTTGTTGACCGTTTGCTTCTGGCATTCCCTGCACACAGCGCCCGTGATCGTTCTCACACGAGCTCCAGGGGCCAGCAGACCAGAGGTGTTAGAGGGGCAGAAATCAGAAGTGGCGTTGGCCAGAGGGGTTTTCTGACCAGGTTGTGGAGTGATTTTTCTATGACCGCAGACAGGACAGGTACTGCAGCATCAATTCAAAGTGACAGGAGACAACATTTGTCCAGTATGGTTACAAACTATTTTTCATCCCTTATCGACGTTCTCCCTCAACCGTCATTCCCATTTGATTACTGGGCATCCAAATTAGACACCTGGCCAGAATTGGCAGAATATGCATTGCAGGAGCTTGCTTGCCCGGCAGCTAGTGTCCTATCAGAAAGAGTATTCAGTGCTGCAGGTTCAATACTAACAGAAAAAAGGACTCGTCTGGCTACCCAAAATGTAGATGATCTAACCTTCATTAAAATGAACCACAACTGGATTTCAAAATCTTTTGCCCCACCCTGCCCGGCTGACACCTAGCTTTCCTATGAAAAGGTCTTGCCTGTGGACTATTCTGAATGACTTTTCCAATCTCGTAATTTTCTTCACCTGATTGTCCAGCATACGACATGTTTCCACCTCACGAAATGGCCAAACTCCCCACACGGGGCCGTGCTATCGCCACTTTGCGCTTGGACCCTTGAGAGTGCTGTTTGTCTGAAGAGGTGGGTGTGGCCGCTTTTGGTCGACGGCACTGCCACTGGGTCCCTCATAGTACAATAAAGTGTCTCTGGCGGTGGTGGTGCGCACCCAACGTCAGACACACCGTTGTAATATGAGGGGCCCTGTGCCTGTAACGCCGGCCACAAGACAGTTCCCCCCCCAGCTCAAACAGTGCTCTACCACTAGCAAAATTATCTCTCACAGCTTCACCAATGTGTAGTCTAGGCGCTGACATCCTTCAATGCCTGGCACTGACAATACCATTGTTTTGACATTTTTGTTATGTTAGGCCTTCGAAGCCTGTCTGCGGTCCCTTCTTTCTACAACTACTACACTGACCAGGCCACTGCTGGCCGTGTTACCCTGGAACCAATTTAAAAGTGCCTACAGTCAGCCCAATTTTGTTATGTTAGGCCTTCGAAGACTGTCTGCCGTCACTCCTTCCACTAGACTTCCACTGACCATACACTGCTGCCCATGTACCCCTGGAACCAATTTAAAGTGCCTACAGCCAGCCCAATTTTGTTATGTTAGGCCTTCGAAGCCTGTCTGCGGTCACTCCTTCCACTAGGCCTCCACTGACCACACCACTGCTGTCCGTGTACCCCTGGAACCAATTTAAAATTGCCTACAGCCAGCCCAATTTTTTTATTTTAGGCCTTCGATGCCTGTCTGCGGTCCATTCTTTCAACTACTACTACACTGACCAGGTCACTGCTGCCCGTGTACCCCTGGAACCAATTTAAAATTGCCTACAGCCATGTGTTATTATTTTAGGCCTTCGATGCCTGTCTGCGGTCCATTCTTTCAACTACTACTACACTGACCAGGTCACTGCTGCCCGTCTACCCCTGGAACCAATTTAAAATTGCCTACAGCCATGTGTTATTATTTTAGGCCTTCGATGCCTGTCTGCGGTCACTCCTTCCACTAGGCCTCCACTGACCACACCACTGCTGTCCGTGTACCCCTGGAACCAATTTAAAATTGCCTACAGCCATGTGTTATTATTTTAGGCCTTCGATGCCTGTCTGCGTTCACTCCTTCCACTAGGCCTCCACTGACCACACCACTGCTGTCCGTGTACCCCTGGAACCAATTTAAAATTGCCTACAGCCAGCCCAATTTTTTTATTTTAGGCCTTCGATGCCTGTCTGCGGTCCATTCTTTCAACTACTACTACACTGACCAGGTCACTGCTGCCCGTGTACCCCTGGAACCAATTTAAAAGTGCCTACAGCCAGCCCAAGTTTGTTATGTTAGGCCTTGGAAGCCTGTCTGCGGTCACTCCTTCCACTAGACTTCCACTGACCAGACCACTGCTGCCCGTGTACCCCTGGAACCAATTTAAAATTGCCTACAGCCAGCCCAATTTTTTTATTTTAGGCCTTCGATGCCTGTCTGCGGTCCATTCTTTCAACTACTACTACACTGACCAGGTCACTGCTGCCCGTGTACCCCTGGAACCAATTTAAAATTGCCTACAGCCAGCCCAATTTTTTTATTTTAGGCCTTCGATGCCTGTCTGCGGTCCATTCTTTCAACTACTACTACACTGACCAGGTCACTGCTGCCCGTCTACCCCTGGAACCAATTTAAAATTGCCTACAGCCATGTATTATTATTTTAGGCCTTCGATGCCTGTCTGCGGTCACTCCTTCCACTAGGCCTCCACTGACCACACCACTGCTGTCCGTGTACCCCTGGAACCAATTTAAAATTGCCTACAGCCAGCCCAATTTTTTTATTTTAGGCCTTCGATGCCTGTCTGCGGTCCATTCTTTCAACTACTACTACACTGACCAGGTCACTGCTGCCCGTGTACCCCTGGAACCAATTTAAAAGTGCCTACAGCCAGCCCAAGTTTGTTATGTTAGGCCTTGGAAGCCTGTCTGCGGTCACTCCTTCCACTAGACTTCCACTGACCAGACCACTGCTGCCCGTGTACCCCTGGAACCAATTTAAAATTGCCTACAGCCAGCCCAATTTTTTTATTTTAGGCCTTCGATGCCTGTCTGCGGTCCATTCTTTCAACTACTACTACACTGACCAGGTCACTGCTGCCCGTGTACCCCTGGAACCAATTTAAAATTGCCTACAGCCAGCCCAATTTTTTTATTTTAGGCCTTCGATGCCTGTCTGCGGTCCATTCTTTCAACTACTACTACACTGACCAGGTCACTGCTGCCCGTCTACCCCTGGAACCAATTTAAAATTGCCTACAGCCATGTGTTATTATTTTAGGCCTTCGATGCCTGTCTGCGGTCACTCCTTCCACTAGGCCTCCACTGACCACACCACTGCTGTCCGTGTACCCCTGGAACCAATTTAAAATTGCCTACAGCCATGTGTTATTATTTTAGGCCTTCGATGCCTGTCTGCGGTCACTCCTTCCACTAGGCCTCCACTGACCACACCACTGCTGTCCGTGTACCCCTGGAACCAATTTAAAATTGCCTACAGCCAGCCCAATTTTTTTATTTTAGGCCTTCGATGCCTGTCTGCGGTCCATTCTTTCAACTACTACACTGACCAGGTCACTGCTGCCCGTGTACCCCTGGAACCAATTTAAAATTGCCTACAGCCATGTGTTATTATTTTAGGCCTTCGATGCCTGTCTGCGGTCACTCCTTCCACTAGGCCTCCACTGACCACACCACTGCTGTCCGTGTACCCCTGGAACCAATTTAAAATTGCCTACAGCCATGTGTTTTTATTTTAGGCCTTCGATGCCTGTCTGCGGTCCATTCTTTCAACTACTACTACACTGACCAGGGCACTGCTGGCCGTGTACCCCTGGAACCAACATCAGAAAATATAAAAATAAGTATTTTGCTTATAAAAAAGAAAATACTGGTGAGATATCAAATGCAGACATTTTAACATTAAAAACAAACACACAACTAAAATCTGGTACAGTACTAAAAATGGCCACCAGCTACAATTACTTTCTCCTGCAAGTAGTTAACTGAAAGTTTTTTTAAATTGAAAACACACATATGGCATCCACCGAGTGTTGTCCTGTCGCGTCTTCTTTATATTATTGCCGAGAAGATGCAAAATAATGAAAATAATAAAATCATTAATTACCAAAATAATAGAGAAAGTCAACACCACATTGCAAATAAACATTCATTCCAAATAAAGAAGCAGGGCGCGTCCGAGGGTGAGTATATACCTAATAAGAATCTAATCACCCTCGGACGCGCAATGCTTATTTCCAACAGCCTTCCTTCCTAAGAATCATCCCTTCCGTGGTGTAGAGAGACGTTGTGTTACACTCCAAGGTGTTCCCCAGGTTGCCTTTCCTGAGCTTCGATCTACCGGCTCTCGTTTAGTAGTTGTTGGAAACTACGCTGCATTAGGCCTTCAAATTGGGTATGGGGTGTAGAGAGATGGTGTGTTCCACTCCAAGGTGTTCCCCAGGTTGCCTTTCCTGAGCTTCGATCTTCCGGCTCTCGTTTAGTAGTTCTTGGAAACTACACTGCATTAGGCCTTCAAATTGGGTATGGGGTGTAGAGAGAGGGTGTGTTACACTCCAAGGTGTTCCCCAGGTTGCCTTTCCTGAGCTTCGATATTCCGGCTCTCGTTTAGTAGTTGTCGGAAACTACGCTGCATTAGGCCTACAAATTGGGTATGGGGTGTAGAGAGAGGGTGTGTTACACTCCAAGGTGTTCCCCAGGTTGCCTTTCCTGAGCTTCGATCTTCATGCTCTCGTTTAGTAGTTGTCGGAAACTACGCTGCATTAGGCCTACAAATTGGGTATGGGGTGTAGAGAGAGGGTTTGTTACACTCCAAGGTGTTCCCCAGGTTGCCTTTCCTGAGCTTCGATCTTCCGGCTCTCGTTTAGTAGTTGTTGGAAACTACGCTGCATTAGGCCTTCAAATTGGGTATGGGGTGTAGCGAGAGGGTGTGTTACACTCCAAGGTGTTCCCCAGGTTGCCTTTCCTGAGCTTCGATCTTCCGGCTCTCGTTTAGTAGTTCTTGGAAACTACACTGCATTAGACCTTCAAATTGGGTATGGGGTGTAGAGAGAGGGTGTGTTACACTCTAAGGTGTTCCCCAGGTTTCCTTGCCATTGCTTCGGTCTTCCGACTCTCGTTTAGTAGTTGTAGAAAAGTACACTGCATTAGGCCATACAAAATGGGTATGGGGTGGAGAGAGATGGTGTGTTACACTCCAAGGTGTTCCCCAGGTTGCCTTTCCTGAGCTTCTATCTTCAGGCTCTCATTAAATTGTGGTTAAATGGAACAACTGCATTTGGCGTACTAGTTGGTTTGGGGCCTACTATCGGTGTCTGCCACTCCTTGCTGTTCTCCTCCACTGAACAAAGCTGTGCCGCCTGTTTACTACGGTTGCCAATTTTGAACTGCATTTCGACTACTTACTGATTTGGCCCTACTCTCTGTGTCAGCCTCTCATTCCAGTTGTCCTCCACTGCAATGCCCCCTGGTTATTCCTGTGTTACCAATTTTGAACTGCATTTAGCCCACTTTCTTCTTTGGGCCTATATCTGTGTTTCCACTTCATCGTGCCCATTGCCCAGCCAGTGATAGATGAGTCTGCTGGTACATTGACCCATAACGCAACATTCCCCGTGCACGCTACACAACAACATTGTGACCCTGCTGAAAGTCAGGTTGCTCTTCCCGCATACCATACCACCTTACACGGGGACAAAGAGGAAGGTGCAGATGAAAGTGCAGGTTCCTTCATCAGGTGGGGGGAGGAATACTAGTTGGCGACGTCACTGGCACAGGGCCTCTCATAGTACGCAAAAGTGTTTCTGCCGGTGGGAGGCGCCCCCGCCGTGCAAACACACCGCTGTACTTTGAGGGGCCCTGTGCCAGTGCCAATGCCAACGAGTGGGCCCCCCCTGCTTGCTCAGGTTCACAGCACTTGCAAAGTTGAAATACTTACCTCTCCCTGCTCCACTGCCGTGACGTGGTCCAGATTTCCTGGGCCCACTAATTACTTGAACCAGCCCTACCCCCCACAACTTTAGCCAAATGACCCCCAATTTCAAATGCCTTCCAATTATTATAAGGTAAATTACGCTTGACAAGCTTCATTAAGAAGAATGGATGGTTTTGACATTAAAATGGGCACTCTAGGTGTTTTCCTGGCCCCCACTCACTGCCGACTATGCTGCCCCATTGACTTGCATTGGGTTTCGTGTTTCGGTCGATCCCGACTTTACGTCATAATCGGCCGATTTCACTCGACCCGACTTTGGACATAGTCGGGTTTCGCAAAACCCGGCTCGACTCTAAAAAGGTCAAGGTCGCTCAACTCTAACCGTCACACTTAGCGACGCTGCAGCGATACCGACAACGATCCGGATCGCTGCAGCGTCGCTGTTTGGTCGCTGGAGAGCTGTCACACAGACCGCTCTCCAGCGACCAACGATGCTGGTAACCAGGGTAAACATCGGGTAACTAAGCGCAGGGCCGCGCTTAGTAACCCGATGTTTACCCTGGTTACCATCCTAAAAGTAAAAAAAAACAAACACTACATACTTACCTACAGCCATCTGTCCTTCAGCGCTGTGCTCTGCACTCCTCCTGTACTGGCTGTGAGCACAGCGGCTGGAAAGCAGAGCGGTGACGTCACCGCTCTGCTTTCCGGCTGACCGACGCTCACAGCCAGAGCAGGAGGAGTGCAGAGCACAGCGCTGGAGGACAGACGGCTGTAGGTAAGTATGTAGTGTTTGTTTTTTTTTACTTTTAGGATGGTAACCAGGGTAAACATCGGGTTACTAAGCGCGGCCCTGCGCTTAGTTACCCGATGTTTACCCTGGTTACCAGTGAAGACATCGCTGAATCGGTGTCACACACGCCGATTCAGCGATGTCTGCGGGAGGTCCAGCGACCAAATAAAGTTCTGGACTTTCTTCCCCGACCAGCGACATCACAGCAGGGGCCTGATCACTGCTGCCTGTCACACTGGACGATATCGCTAGCGAGGACGCTGCAACGTCACGGATCGCTAGCGATATCGTCTAGTGTGACGGTACCTTTGGGCTGTGTTTCAATATAAAGAAAGACTATTCTGACTTTCTCTGGGGGCATGTTCTTTTTTACCTTCCATCACACATTCTGCTTATGATTTATCAACATCTTGCAGAGGAAAATTAAAATGCTCCCAGAGAATAATCTGCTAACACCCCCCTTGGTTTTAGCGAAAACTAGAATTTAAACTTTACAACCATATTTCTCCATTATGGATGTGAGAAATAAAATAAAAACTGTTTTATTCAGCTCAGCAGCCAATATTTCTGCTGTAAATGTATGGCAGAAGTGAACATTCACCCGAGAGTAACTGCTACAACTGCAACAGTATAAACCCTTTAAATTCAACTACCAATAGCGACAGACACATTTCAAAGGCCATCAACATTGCAGTCCTCAATCTGGATCCCATTGGCCTCCCATGCACAGCGCTCGCAGGGAGCCATTTGGTTGCCATGGCAGCTAGAGGTCTTCTAAATGGCTTTGTTTCCTCCATCGTATTACTACTATGAAGCCAGTCCAACAATTATACTGCGGTATTGCAGAGTATGGAGGGCTAAGAGGACTAATAAGAAACATAAAAAATAAGTTAAAGCAAAATATAAAAAGCTTAAAGGGGTTTTCCCACAAACAAGATTAATTTTAACCCCTTCATGACCCAGCCTATTTTGACCTTAAAGACCTTGCCGTTTTTTGCAATTCTGACCAGTGTCCCTTTATGAGGTAATAACTCAGGAACGCTTCAACGGATCCTAGCGGTTCTGAGAATGTTTTTTCGTGACATATTGGGCTTCATGTTAGTGGTAAATTTAGGTCAATAAATTCTGCGTTTATTTGTGATAAAAACGGAAATTTGGCGAAAATTTTGAAAATTTCGCAATTTTCACATTTTGAATTTTAATTCTGTTAAACCAGAGAGTTATGTGACACAAAATAGTTAATAAATAACATTTCCCACATGTATACTTTACATCAGCACAATTTTGGAAACAAAATTTTTTTTTGCTAGGAAGTTATAAGGGTTAAAATTTGACCAGCGATTTCTCATTTTTACAACGAAATTTACAAAACCATTTTTTTTAGGGACCACCTCACATTTGAAGTCAGTTTACGGGGTCTATATGGCTGAAAATACCCAAATGTGACATCATTCTAAAAACTGCACCCCTCAAGGTGCACAAAACCACATTCAAGAAGTTTATTAACCCTTCAGGTGCTTCACAGCAGCAGAAGCAACATGGAAGGAAAAAATGAACATTTAACTTTTTAGTCACAAAAATTATCTTTTAGCAACAATTTCTTTGATTTCACAATGGTAAAAGGAGAAACTGAACCACGAAAGTTGTTGTCCAATTTGTCCTGAGTACGCTGATACCTCATATGTGGGGGTAAACCACTGTTTGGGCGCACGGCAGGGCTTGGAAGGGAAGGAGCGCCATTTGACTTTTTGAATGAGAAATTGGCTCCACTCTTTAGCGGACACCATGTCACGTTTGGAGAGCCCCCGTGTGCCTAAAAATTGGAGCTCCCCCACATGTGACCCCATTTTGGAAACTAGACACCCTAGACACTACATACTTACCTACCGCTGTCTGTCCTCCAGCGCTGTGCTCTGCTCTCCTCCTGCTGTGGCTGTGAGCACAGCGGCCGGAAAGCAGAGCGGTGACGTCACCGCTCTGCTTTCCGGCTGACCGACGCTCACAGCCAGAGCAGGAGGAGAGCAGAGCACAGCGCTGGAGGACAGACAGCGGTAGGTAAGTATGTAGTGTTTGTTTTTTTTTACTTTTAGGATGGTAACCAGGGTAAACATCGGGTTACTAAGCGCGGCCCTGCGCTTAGTTACCCGATGTTTACCCTGGTTACCAGTGAAGACATCGCTGAATCGGTGTCACACACGACGATTCAGCGATGTCTGCGGGGAGTCCAGCGACCAAATAAAGTTCTGGACTTTCTTCCCCGACCAGCGACAGCACAGCAGGGGCCTGATCGCTGCTGCCTGTCACACTGGACGATATCGCTAGCAAGGATGCTGCAACGTCACGGATCGCTAGCGATATCGTCTAGTGTGACGGTACCTTTAGAATCGGGCCATGATCTAGTCATTTACATCATCATGCTCTCCTCTGTGGCATATCTCCACCTGTCTGTGAGGTCAAAGCAGTCTTGCAGGACCTCCTCAGCTGCAGGAAACCACCTGCTAATTAGTTCTATAGTCACTGGTTGTTTGCTGACAACAGGTTGATAAGATGGAGACAATAGTATGAGGTTGTGGTCAGATTTCCTGGGGGGGGGGGCGGGAGGTATTGTGCAGACGATGAATAGGCATCTTTAACATTTGCACAGAGGAGATCCAATATATTGCTTTCTCTTGTTGCACATTTAACATAGGGTACCGTCACACTATACGATCCGTCACACAGACAGCTCTCCAGCGACCAACGATGCCGAGGTACCCGGGTAACCAGGGTAAACATCGGGTTACTAAGCGCAGGACCGCGCTTAGTAACCCGATGTTTACCCTGGTTACAAGCGTAAAACTAAAAAAAAACAAACAGCACATACTTACATTCTGGTGTCCGTCAGGTCCCTTGCCGTCTGCTTCCCGCACTGTGACTGCCGGCCGTAAAGTGAAAGTGAAAGCACGTCACCGCTGTGCTCTGCTTTCACTTTACGGCCGGCAGTCACAGTGCGGGAAGCAGACGGCAAGGGACCTGACGGACACCAGAATGTAAGTATGTGCTGTTTTTTTTTTTTTAGTTTTACGCTTGTAACCAGGGTAAACATCGGGTTACTAAGCGCGGTCCTGCGCTTAGTAACCCGATGTTTACCCTGGTTACAAGCGAACGCATCGCTAGATCGCTAGATCGGTGTCACACACACCGATCTAGCGATGCCAGCGGGAGATCCAGCGACAAAAGAAAGTTCTAAACGATCTGCTACGACGTACGATTCTCAGCAGGATCCCTGATCGCTGCTGCGTGTCAGACACAGCGATATCGTAACGATATCGCTGGAACGTCACGAATCGTACCGTCGTAGCGATCGAAATGGCAGTGTGTGACGGTACCCATATTGATAGAACTTTGGAAGAGCCTTTGAGATCATGACTCTGTTAAAATCCCCAGAGATTATGATTAACGAGTTTGGGTGCTTTGTCTGAAGGTGAGCCAACACCCCTGACAACACTTCCCCAGCTGCCTCTTGGCTGGTAGATGGAGTTATATACATGACTACTGCAATGCAAATGGAGAATTCTCTAGGTAGATAGTAAGGCCTAAGGCAAACTGCTAAAGGTACCTTCACACTAAGCGACGCTGCAGCGATACCGACAACGATGTTGATCGCTGCAGCGTCGCTGTTTGGTCGCTGGAGAGCTGTCACACAGACAGCTCTCCAGCAACCAACGATGCCGGTAACCAGGGTAAACATCGGGTTACTAAGCGCAGGGCCGCGTTTAGTAACCCGATGTTTACCATGGTTACCATCGTAAAAGTAAAAAAAACAAACACTACATACTTACATTCCACTGTCTGTCCCCAGCGCTGTGCTTTCCTGCACTGACTGTGAGCACAGCGGCCGGAAAGCAGAGCGGGGCCGTCACCGCTCTGCTTTCCGGCTGGCCGACGCTGACACAGGATGCAGGAGGAGTGCAGAGAAGCAGAGCGCCGGGGACAGACAGCAGAAGGTAAGTATGTAGTGTTTGTTTTTTTTACTTTTACGATGGTAACCAGGGTAAACATCGGGTTACTAAGCGCGGCCCTGCACTTAGTAACCCGATGTTTACCCTGGTTACAAGTGAAGACATCGCTGAATCGGTGTCACACACGCCGATTCAGCGATGTCAGCGGGTGATCCAGCGACGAAATAAAGTGCTGGCCTTCTAGCTCCGACCAACGACATCACAGCAGGATCCAGATCGCTGCTGCGTGTCAAACACAACGATATCGCTAGCCAGGACGCTGCAACGTCACGGATCGCTAGCGATATCGTTGTGAAGTTGTTTAGTGTGAAGGTACCTTAAGAGTTCAATGTCTTGACTGCAGTGACTTTCCTTAAAGGGAACCTGTCACCCCGAAAATCGCGGGTGAGGTAAGCCCACCGGCAAAGTACTGCAGTGCGCAGGCGCCGGGCCTCTCTGACCTTTCTGGCGCCTGCGCATTACAGTACTTTGTTCTGCCCTCAACAGGGCAGACAAAGTACGCCTGCGCCGTGGCTGAAGATCAGAAGAGGACATCTTGGAATGAAGATGGAAGGTGCCGCAGCGGACCAGAGACGCCCATCTGACCGGACCAGCAGTGGGACCGCCCCTGGGTGAGTATAATCTAACGTCTTTTTCTCCTCTTTCAGGTAACATCGGGGGCTTATCTACAGCATTACAGAATGCTGTAGATAAGCCCCTGATGCCGGTGGGCTTACCTCACCTGCAATTTTCGGGGTGACAGGTTCCCTTTAACAGTAATATGCCGCTTGTAACACCATCTGTTATTAATGTATAATATCACCCCACCACCCCTCTTCTTACCACACTTAGCTTTGTCTCTATCAGCCTGGACCATGTGAACCCCTGGAATCGAAACACTTGAATCAGGGACCTCCCCATGTAAGCAGGTTTCTGTAAAGCACATGAGACTGCATTCCTTGAACTCCATCTGAGTTTTACACAGAGCTGGCAGTTCATCTGTCTTATTTCCCAGTGAGGGTACATTACCCATGATAATTGATGGTACAGCTGGTTTAAACCTTCTTCTCCTGGACTTTTTTTTTTCCTGCTCTGCAGCCTCTGAAAGGTCTCCACACTTCACGAGGAATATGTGGTATGGCCACAGCTGGAGAAGACTTCAGCCTGCTCAGCTCCAGAAGTCGATCCTTTGAAAACACAACACATTTAGTGACGGGATTTGGGACAGCCAGCAGATCAGTGACCCATTCCTTCGCTCCAGTCCACGCTGTGTCTGACTGTGTCCAGTGTAGAAGCTGTGTGTATTGCGGAACTGTAGTTGACAGTGGTTGTATTGGAATCATGTCCTGTTAACTGCTCATCAATGGTATCCATTTAGGAGTTGCATGTACCTGTGGGGGAAGTACATACAGTACAGACCAAAAGTTTGGACACACTTTCTCATTTAAAGATTTTTCTGTATTTTCATGACTATGAAAATTGTACATTCACACTGAAGGCATCAAAACTATGAATTAACACATGTGGAATTATATACTTAACATAAAAGTGTGAAACAACTGTAATTATGTCTTATATTCTAGGCTCTTCAAAGTAGCCACCTTTTGCTTTGATGACTGCTTTGCACACTCTTGGCATTCTCTTGATGAGCTTCAAGTGGTAGTCACCAGGAATGGTCTTCCAACAATCTTGAAGGAGTTCTCAGAGATGCTTAGCACTTGTTGACCCTTTTGCCTTCACTCTGCGGTCCAGCTCACCCCAAACCATCTCGATTGGGTTCAGGTCTGGTGACTGTGGAGGCCAGGTCATCTGGCATAGCACTCCATCACTCTCCTTCTTGGTCAAATAGCCCTTACACAGCCTGGGGGTGTGTTTGGGGTCATTGTCCTGTTGAAAAATAAATGATGGTCCAACTAAACGCAAACCGGATGGAATAGCATGCCGCTGCAAGATGCTGTGGTAGCCATGCTGGTTCAGTATGCCTTCAATTTTGAATAAATCCCCAACAGTGTCACCTGCAAAGCACCCCCACACCATCACACCTCCTCCTCCATGCTTCACGGTGGGAACCAGGCATGTAGAGTCCATCCGTTCACCTTTTGTCGCACAAAGACACTGTGGTTGGAACCAAAGATCTCACATTTGGACTCATCAGACCAAAGCACAGTTTTCCACTGGTCTAATGTCCATTCCTTGTGTTCTTTAGCCCAAAAAGTCTCTTCTGCTTGTTGCCTGTGCTTAGCAGTGGTTTCCTAGCAGCTATTTTACCATGAAGGCCTGCTGCACAAAGTCTGCTCTTAACAGTTGTTGTGGAGATGTGTCTGCTTCTAGAACTCTGTGTGGCATAGACCTGGTCTCTAATCTGAGCTGCTGTTAACCTGTGTTTTCTGAGGCTGGTGACTCGGATAAACTTATCCACAGAATCAGAGGTGACTCTTGGTCTTCCTTTCCTGGGGCGGTCCTCATGTGAGCCAGTTTCTTTTGTAGTGCTTGATGGTTTTTGCCACTGCACTTGGGGACACTTTCAAAGTTTGCCCAATTTTTCGGACTGACTGTCCTTCATTTCTTAAAGTAACGATGGCCACTCGTTTTTCTTTAACTTAGCTGCTTTTTTCTTGCCATAATACAAATTCTAACAGTCTATTCAGTAGGACTATCAGCTGTGGATCCACCAGACTTCTGCACAACACAATTGGTGGTCCCAACCCCATTTATAAGGCAAGAAATCCCACTTATTAAACATGACAGGGCACACCTGTGAAGTGAGAATCATTCCCGGTGACTACCTCTTGAAGCTCATCAAGAGAATGCCAAGATTGTGCAAAGCAGCCATCAAAGCAAAAGGTGGCTACTTTGAAGAACCTAGAATATAAGACATAATTTCAGTTGTTCACACTTTTTTGTTAAGTATATAATTCCGCATGTGTTAATTCATAGTTTTGATGCCTTTTAGTGTGAATGTACAATTTTCAGTCATGAAAATACAGAAAAATCTTTAAATGAGAAGGTGTGTCCAAACTTTTGGTCTGTACTGTAGTAGTGGCAGATCTGGGTGCCGATCCAGAGCAGCGTGTCCAAGAGCGTTTGGTTGGTTGTGGTGAGTGGTTTCCACCTTCCCATAATGGTCCGTCATGCAGGAACAGTGTGATCCACAGGGTATAAAGCATCCATCAATCCACATTTAACCCCTTAATCCCATATGACGTACTATCCCGTCAAGGTGACCTGGGAATTAATTCCCAGTGACGGGATAGTACGTCAGTCGATCTGCCGCGCTCCCGAGGGGAGCGCGGCCGGTCGCCGGCGGGTGTCAGCTGATTATTACAGCTGACATCCAGCACTGTGTGCTAGGAGCGGTCAAGAACCGCTCCTGGCACATTATCCCCTGGCACACAGTGATCAAAGATGATTGCAGCGTTCCGGCAGCACAGGGAAGCATCACGTAGGGAGGGGGCTCCCTGCGTGCTTCCCTGAGACCCTCGGAGCAAAACGATGTGATCACGTTGCTCCGAGGGTCTCCTACCTCCTCCTCCCTGCAGGCCCAGATCCAAAATGGCCGCAGGGGCGTTCCGGGTCCTGCAGGGAGGTGGCTTTCAAGCACCTGCTCAGAGCAGGCACTAGGAAGCCTCCCTGAAGTGCCTGTCAGATCGCTGATTTGACACAGCGCACTGCAAAGTGTCAGATCAGCGATCTGTCACTATACAGTGATGTCCCCCACTGGGACAACGTAAAAAAGTTTTTTAAAAAATCCTAAATAAAGAAAAAAATATATTGTTCCAATAAATACATTTCTTTAAATAAAAAAACAATAAAAGTACACATATGTCCCACTAGTTAACCCCTTCAGTGAACACAGTAAAAAAAAAACGAGGCAAAAAACAACGCTTTATTATCATACCACCGAATAAAAAGTGGAATAACACGTGATCAAAAAGACGGATATAAATAACCATGGTACCGCAAAAAAACAAGCCGCCATACAGCATCATCAGCGAAAAAATTAAAAAGTTATAGTCCTCAGAATAAAGCGATGCAAAAAGAATTTGCAGCGCCCCAGAGTCCTGGTCGTTGCAGTAATGTCGCTCTGCCACTAAGGGGAGTGATGTTATGTCTGATTGCACTAAAGGAGTTCACCTGACCAGGTATCACAGTCACACATTACACTTCACACTCCGGCTACCAGGGGGAGCAAAAGGCTCTATGTATTAGGCCACTTCTCACACTCTGGTAAAACTGGGGGTTGGACAGGAAGTTAGGCAGAAAGCAGCCTAGGAGAGCTCCAGGGAGGACCTGTCAGGGGTGGGAACCTGGCAGGGGCCTAGCAGAAAGGACAGATCGTTACAGAGCCGCGCCTGCACTACCTTGCGGCGGCATCCTAAGGAAGGACACGAAGCAAAGTATATTGTGGAGAAGTGAGAAACGAGATCACAGCACAAAGGCGATAGAACCAGTAGGAGTCGTGCCCCGAGATCGGCAACATCCTACTGAGGCACGTAGCCGGTGGCCGGAACGCCGAGGAAGTAACAGACTTCAAGCATTACTTCAAACAGCGGCAGGACAGTTGATTATAGGTTGGCTGTCTAACTTAGATCACCTAAGCAGACATAGGAGGCAATCGTGGGAGAGGGGCGTCTCTAGGGTCCCAGAATAACTCCAGGCCTACCTGTCATACGGGTGCGTCCTAGCCATATTATCTGGGGGACGGAGAGAGAAAGAACAGATACGACAGTTGTGAGGACTATCCCGTGGTGCTCAGCAGGGAAGGACTACAATACACAGGCGCTAGTAGGTAGGCACTGATTTCCACCTGCAAAGGGAACTCTGGATGTGCCTTCGGACCGGCCGGTCTCAGCCAGCCCTGTTAGCAGTGCTCTGGATTGCGGATCCCGAAGTCTTCAGTAAAAAGGTAAAGAGACTGCAACCCTGCATCCTCATTATTAATCGCGCCTCACATCATCACCACCTACACTACTGGGAAGCCCTGGGGAAATACTTCACCTGTGGGAAGGTACACCATCTAGCTGCCATTACATCACCCCAGTGGACCCCTATGCAGTGTCGGTCACCCTGACCGAATACCACAGGTGGCGTCACGAACACTTGACAGACTTTCATCACCTTTCATTGGATGCCCCTTAGCAGGGTCACGGACCGGGTCTAGCCACCATGACAACCCCAGGACCGAGACAGAGAGGACCGGTACCAAGTACCCCGCGGCCCTGCGTCTGGGGGCGCTCCAAATTATTTTTTATATAAAATAGTTTTTATCGTATAAAAGCGCCAAAACATAAAAAAATATAAGTGAGGTATTGCTGTAATCGTACTGACCCGAAGAATAAAACTTCTTTACCATTTTACCAAACGTGAAATGGTATAAAGCCCCCCCCCCAAAGAAATTGGAAAAATTATAGCTCTCAAAATGTGGAGACGCAAAAACTATTTTTTGCAATAAAAAGCGTCTTTTAGTGTATGAAGGCAGCCAATCATTAAAATCCGCTAAAAAACCCGCTATAAAAGTAAATCAAACCCCCCCTTCATCACCCTCTTAGTTAGGGAAAAATTATAAAATTTAAAAAAAAAATGTATTTATTACCATTTTCTCATTAGGGTTAGGGTGGGGCTAAAGTTAGGGTTAGGGCTACAGTTAAGGTTAGGGCTACAGTTAGGGTTAGGGCTACAGTTAGGGTTGGGCTACAGTTAGGGTTAGGGCTACAGTTAGGGTTAGGTCTACAGTTAGGGTTGGGGCTACAGTTAGGGTTGGGGCTACAGTTAGGGTTGGGGCTACAGTTAGGGTTAGGGTTAGGGTTGGGGCTAAAGTTAGAGTTAGGGTTGGGGCTAAAGTTAGGGTTGGGGCTAAAGTTAGGGTTAGGGCTAAAGTTAGGGTTGGGGCTAAAGTTAGGGCTAGTGTTGGGGCTAAAGTTAGGGTTAGGGTTGAGCTAAAGTTAGGGTTAGGGTTGGGGCTAAAGTTAGGGTTGGGGCTAAAGTTAGGGTTTGGATTACATTTACGGTTGAAATTAGGGTTAGGGGTGAGGTTAGGATTATGGTTGGGATTAGGGTTAGGGGTGTGTTGGAGTTTAGAGAGTGGTTAGGGTTGGGATTAGGGTTAGGGGTGTGTTGGGGTTAGGTTGTGGTTGGGATTAGGGCTAGAGGCATGTTCGGGTTAGGCGTATGGTTGGGGTTGGGATTAGGGTTAGGGATGTGTTTGGGTTAGGGTTTCAGTTAGAATGTGTGTGTTTCCACTGTTTAGACACATCAGGGGCTCTCCAAACGCGACATGGTGTCCGATCTCAATTCCAGCCAATTCTGCGTTGAAAAAGTAAAACAGTGCTCCTTCCCTTCCGAGCTCTCCCGTGCGCCCAAACAGGGGTTTACCCCAACATATGGGGTATCAGCGTACTCAGGACATATTGGACAACAACGTTTGGGGTCCAATTTCTCGTTACCCTTGGGAAAATACAAAACTGGGGGCTAAAAATAATTTTTGTGGAAAAAAAAGGATTTTTTATTTTCACGGCTCTGCGCTATAAACTGTAGTGAAACACTTGAGGGTTCAAAGTTCTCACAATACATCTGGATAAGTTCCTTGAGGAGTCTAGTTTCGAATATGGGGTCACTTGTGGGGGTTTCTACTGTTTAGGTACATCAGGGGCTCTGCAAATGCAACGTGACGCCTGCAGACCAATCCATCTAAGTCTGCATTCCAAACGGCGCTCCTTCCCTTCCAAGCTCTGCCATGCGCCCAAACAGTGGTTCCCCCAACATATGAAGTATGACTGTATTCAGGACAAATTGGACAACAACTTTTGGGGTCCAATTTCTCCTGTTACTCTTGGGAAAATACAAAACTGGAGGCTAAAAAATAACTTTTGTGGAAAAAAAAAGATTTTTTATTTTCACGGCTCTGCGTTATAAACTGTAGTGAAACACTTGGGGGTTCACAGTTCTCACGACACACCTAGATAAGTTCCTTAGGGGGTCTAGTTTCCAAAATGGTGTCACTTGTGGGGTTTCAATGTTTAGGCACATCAGGGGCTCTCCAAACGCGACATGGCCTCCATCTCAATTCCAGTCAATTTTGCATTGAAAAGTCAAATCGCGCTCCTTCCCTTCTGAGCTCTGCCATGCACCCAAACAGTGGTTTACCCCCACATATGGGGTATCGGCGTTCTCAGGACAAATTTTACAACAACTTTTGGGGTCCAATTTCTCCTGTTACCCTTGGTAAAATAAAACAAATTGGAGCTGAAATAAATTTTTGTGAAAAAAGTTAAATGTTCATTTTTTTAAAAAACATTCCAAAAATTCCTGTGAAACACCTGCAGGGTTAATAAACTTACTGAATGTGGTTTTGAGCACCTTGAGGGGTGCAGTTTTTAGAATGGTGTCACACTTGATTATTTTCTATCATATAGACCCCTCAAAGTGACTTCAAATGTGGTGTGGTCCCTAAAAAAGAATGGTGTTGTAAAAATGAGAAATTGCTGGTCAACTTTTAACCCTTATAACTCCCTAACAAAAAAAAATTTGGTTCCAAAATTGTGCTGATGTAAAGTAGACATGTGGGAAATGTTACTTATTAAGTATTTTGTGTGATACATCTCTGTGATTTAAGGGCATAAAAATTCAAAGTTGGAAAATTGCAAAATTTTCAAAAAAAATTTCACAAATAAATACAAGTAATATAAATACATTTTACCACTATCATGAAGTACAATATGTCACGAAAAAACAGTGTCAGAATGATCAGGATCCGTTGAAGCGTTCCAGAGTTATAACCTCATAAAGGGACAGTGGTCAGAATTGTAAAAATTGGCCCGGTCATAAACGTGCAAACCACCCTTGGGAGTTAAGGGGTTAAAGTTAGGGGTCTGTCCAAAAGAAGGTCCAAAA
This sequence comes from Ranitomeya imitator, assembly GCF_032444005.1. Lineage (NCBI taxonomy): Eukaryota > Metazoa > Chordata > Amphibia > Anura > Dendrobatidae > Ranitomeya > Ranitomeya imitator. The sequence goes on along the minus strand of NC_091284.1, from coordinate 81,694,791 downwards.
GAACAAGCAAACAGCAACAGGCAAAACTAACAGAAACAAACCGAGTAGCTGCTGCTGCAATGGGCTGCCAGTAGCACGGCGCCGGTATTAGCTCCTCTATCTCCTCCGTCTTGCAGAGAGCAGACAGACATGTCCGCTTACTCCGGAGTCAAGAGATGATGTAGTGTGTTACCAATCTCTTCAGATCATTGACCAGGGCCTCCTATGTAGTTGTGGACTGATTCCTTACCTTTCTCAGAGTCACCCTTACCCCACAAGGTGAGATCTTGCATTGAGCCCTAGACCAAGGAAGATTGACAGTAACCTTGTGTTTCTTCCATTTTCTAATAATTGCGTCAACAGTTGTTGTCTTCTCACTAAGCTGCTTGCCTATTGTCCTGTAGCCCTTCCCAGACTTGAGGAGGTCTACAATTTTGTCCCTGGTGTCCTTAGACAGCTCTTTGGTCTTGGCCATGGTGGAGAGGTTGGAGTGTGATTGTGTGTGGACAGGTGTCTTTTATACAGGTGTGTGGACAGGTGTCTTTTATACAGGTAACGAGTTCAAACAGATACAATTAATACAGGTAACGAGTGCAGGGTAGGAGGGCTTCTTAAAGAAAAACTAACAAGTCTATGAGAGCCAAGATTCTTGCTGGTTGGTAGGTGATCAAATACTTATTTCATGCAATAAAAGGCAATTTAATTATTTAAAAAACATACAGTGTTATTTTCTGGATTTTTTTAAGATTCTGTCTCTCACAGACTTTGTAGGTGGGAAAACACGCAAAATCGGCAGTGTATCAAATACTTATTTTCTCCACTGTATATATTTGCTATTGCTCCCTGCGGTGAACGCCGATAAGAACAAAACTTCAAAATGACAAAATTGTAAAATGAAAGGAGATTAGAAAATTAAAAGACACTAAATAGCAATAAAAGCTACAACTTGTCCTGTACAAAAAGAAACCCTCATAGATTAAAAACCGGGGGGAAAAAAGCAAGTGGCTTTCAGAATGAGGTCAGTTTATTTATATTTTTTTGCAAATTTATTTTCTGTCATTTCTTCTTATGATCTATGGCATCCACACCATCCCTTTTATGAACTATGTCATCCACACTGTCCTCCCTTATGATCAATGACCAGTACATTGTCAAGCCTTATGCAGTAAAACTGCAAAGAAGCAAAGAAATCATTACATAACCTCAAAATCAGCCTTCCACTCCAGCACATCTCTTTCCGAATGTAAGAGATGACTTAATGACTTCCAGTGACCGCTAAAGCTGTCATCGAAGCGTCAGAACTGGAGCAGAGAGTGGATTACAGAGGTATGTATGTCTTCTCTTTTTTTTTCTTTGTAAGCGAGGCTTCCCAAAGTTAAAGGTGATTTTCTGCTCTTCTTTAAAACCCAAGGGGAGCCAAATACAATCATAACAGTTTTTTTTATACTTTCTACACTAGTGTAGTCCCATGGAGATGCTGTTCCCAGAAACTATTCCGCTTGTAAATTTCATTAATCATACTGGTTATTTCAGCTGCTTCTTAGTAAAGGAATTTTGGAAGAATAAATTGATGTTTCTTGACTTGGATTAAGTGCAGAACTCATTTATCTTCAAAGAAAAACTTGTGCATTAAAGAGTAATATCTACTGTAGAGTAAATTCGGCCACTCTTCATGCCCACAGAGCTGCATCCCTATGACAGAGTGTATAAAACCCGAGTGCATAAAAAATCGTTCTGAGTTTCATCCAGAAAAGTTCGATAAGTTTTTTCTCACTTGTTATCGGTGTACAATCCTTTTTTTAAAAAACTTAGCAGCTATTAGTAACTTTCAGAATCATTTGCAGTTTTCTATGTTACAGAATTGCAATGTTTCTGTACAAATCAGATGTTATACTGTGACTCAGTATTTATTTATTCAGATTTTTTTTTTTTTTACAAACCAATAGACTTGGGTGAGTATCATCCTACTTATGGAAGAAACTAATGCATCATGCAATTTTTCTTTCCACACGCAGATTTGGTCACTGACAAATATCATTCATCTGCTAGGTCTGAATGCCATCCATTTTTTTTTACAGGCAGCATTTGTACGGAAAAAATGGTCGTGTGAACAAGCCTTAAATGGGTTTTCCTACGAACAAAGTTAATTTTAATCAACATCTTAATGAATACATCTTGCAATAATAATAAGTTTCACAAATGTGTTTGAATAAAATTTCCTGATATGCCCCTGCTGTGTACTGTGTAAGGATAGTTTCACATTTGCGCCTATGTGCGCAGCGTATCATCTGCAACTGCAAAAACGCATGCAAACACATAACGCAATGTTTTTTATCCACATCAGATTACGCATGACGACAAAAAACCGCAGCGTTTCCATGCGTTTGTATATGCGCTTGCGCTTTTTATGCGCTTGCGCTTTTTATGCGCATGCATTTGATATTTCCAGGAGGGCGTGTCTCAATGGGTGTGTCTAAATCAGTTCCTGGACATGCACAGTCCAAAGTACGTAAGCGCATCGAACGCATGTGTACGCAAAGACATGCGTATGCATGCATTCCCATAGACAGTAATGCATTTTTTTAATGCAGTCATCCGCATGCCTGCGCATATTTGACGGAAATTTGCCACCTCAAAAATTCCAACATGGTGCGTTAGCCGCTCCCTGCCACACACCGTGAAAAAACGCATGCGTAAGCAAACACAGGCGAATGAATGCAAATGCATGTCCCTGCGTCTACAATGTTAAAGATAGGAAATCAAGACTCATGTGGATGTATGCTTCAGAAACGCTGTGGACACAACCACAGATGTGAAACCAGCCTAAGGCCTCCTTCTCACGTCCTGGTGATTCCTGTACAGGAAAAACCAGCACTGTGAGATCGGTTGTCCGTGAAATCAACGCGACCAGGAGACAATTATGGGAGTTGTATTCAGCAGTTTCTGTGTCCATCCTGTGTAAAATAAAAAATAAAAAACGTTGTGGGCTCCTGCACAATTTTCATAACAAGCATAGGGAAAGCCAGCGGCTGGGCGCTGATATTAATAATTTGAGAGAGAGATCCCAGAATGGAAAACGCATGCTTAACACATGCTTAGTTTAAAAAAATGGAATCCGTCGCCTGATGCCGTCATTTGACGGACCTGGCACCATAGGGTTCCATTATAGCAAATGACGGACGGCAACGGATCCATTGCTATCCTTTTTTTCGACTGACACAAAAAACGTTATTATGTCCATTTTCTCCGGCCGCCGGAAATACAATTTTCGATGAATCCGGCGAAAAACGGATGAAACGTGAGACCATCCATCGCAAACCGTCACTAATACAAGTCTAAGAGAAAAACATATCCGGCGGCAACTTTTGCCGGATCGGTTTTTTTTTTAATTCGCCGGATTGTGCCTGCCGCCAAAAAAACTGATGTGTGAAAGCAGCCTTAGCCTTTCATGGTGAATTCACAGCAGATCCCAGAAAAAAATGACATATGGTCCCACTATAAATTCAAACCGGCAAAGGCTAAACACTACAAATTTATTGGGCATGTCCAATAGCTGTAGAATAGAAGAAACAGATGTTACACATGTCAAGATGCAAACTCAATGCTGTAAAAATCAGCCAAAGCAATCATGTACCGCTGCGCACGCTCATGAGCAAATATAATTACCAAGAACCATCGAGCAGGATTGCGGAGAAGACAGCATACAGCGACCATTTCTTATTATCAGGAGATGGAGAGTCTTCCATTTCTGTAAATGTTCTTTAGGGACATTTTGTGATTTACATGAGTTGCTACCTTTTAGTCATTTTGGCTGATCATCCATTCTTTGAAAAATTTAATGTTTCAGATTTTCTCCATTTTTAAATAACGTGAAATCTCTTGGAGTCGTGGAGTCTTATAAACATATTTCTACTCTTTTCCAAACTGATATATTTAAAATAACTTTTTTTCATCCTTTTTGACCTGCACACAAAACAAGAAATCCCCCAAATCATCTGAATTACAGCAGTTCGACTTTGAATTATGGCCTTGATTCCGTGGCGTAACTTGAAGCTAAGAGGCCCTAATGCAAAAGCTCCAACTGGGTCCACATTTACTGCAAGTCTTTAACCCCTTCATGACCTTGGGATTTTTCGTTTTTCCGTGTTCATTTTTCACTCCTCTCCTTCCCAGAGCCATAACTTTTTTATTTTTCCGTCAATTTGGCCATGTCAGGGCTTATTTTTTGCGGGACGAGTTGTACTTTTGAACGACATCATTGGTTTTAGCATGTCATGTACTAGAAAACGGGAAAAAAATTCCAAGTGTGGTGAAATTGCAAAAAAAGTGCAATCCCATACTTGTTTTTTGTTTGGCTTTTTTGCTAGGTTCACTAAATGCTAAAACTGATCTGCCATTATGATTCTCCAGGTCAGTACGAGTTTATAGACACCTAACATGTCTAGGTTATTTTTTACCTAAGTGGTGAAAAAAAATTCCAAACTTTGCTAAAAAAAAAAAAAAAAAATGGCGCCATTTTCCGATACCCGTAGCGTCTCCATTTTTCATGATCTGGGGTCGGTTGAGGGCTTATTTTTTGTGTGCCGACATGACATTTTTAATGATAGCAATTTGGTGCTGGTACGTTCTTTTGATCGCCCGTTATTGCATTTTAATGCAATGTCGCGGCGACCAAAAAAACATAATTCTGGCGTTTTGCATTTTTTTCTCACTACGCCGTTTAGTGATCAGGTTAATGCTTTTTTTTAATTGATAGATCGGGCGATTCTGAGCGCGGCGATACCAAATATATGTAGATTTGATTTTTTTTTTTATTCATTTATTTTGATTGGGGCGAAAGGGGGGTGATTTAAACTTTTATATTTTTTTTATTTTTTTCACATTTTTTTTAACTTTTTTTTTTTTTACTTTTGCCATGCTTCAATAGCCTCCATGGGAGGCTAGAAGCTGGCACAGCACGATCGGCTCTGCTACATAGCAGCGATCTGCTGATCGCTGCTATGTAGCAGAAATGGAGGTGTGCTGTGAGCGCCGACCACAAGGTGGCGCTCACAGCTGCCGAGGATCAGTAACCATAGAGGTCTCAAGGACCTCTATGGTTACTATTCTGAAGCATCGCCGACCCCCGATCATGTGACGGGGGTCGGCGATGACGTCATTTCCGGCCGCCCGGCCGGAAATGGTAGTTAAATGCCGCTGTCTGCGATTGACAGTGGCATTTAACTAGTTAATAGGTGCGGGCAGATCGCGATTCTGCCCGCGCCTATTACGGGCACATGTCAGCTGTTCAAAACAGCTGACATGTCCCGGCTTTGATGCGGGCTCACTGCGGAGCCCTGCATCAAAGCAGGGGATCTGACCTCGGACGTACTATCCCGTCCGAGGTCAGAAAGGGGTTAATAGTATTGCTCTTTTCATACAGGGAAAAGGGACTTTTTGGGCCCGGGTGCTATTGCAATTCCTTTGCACCTATTGTAGCTAGGCCCCTGCCTCAATTCATTAGGACACTACACATGCATAAATAAAATGCAGGAATACAATGCACCAAATTCATTAAGAGGCACACATCACTGAAAAGGGATATATAGGCCTGTGGATGAAGTCTGCAGTCACGCTGTGTGACTGTAGACTTGTGAATACTCACAAGGTGCACAATGTGCTGTCAGGATTCTCCAGAGCTGGGAGTTGGCAGTTATGTTACCTCAATTATGCGATTTGCATACTTCCAGCCACATTTCAACTAGACGTGTCTGGCCTCTCTCAATTCACTTGTATTGATAGAGGCCGCGTACATCTAGTCGGCATGTGACCTCATGTATGCATCTCTCATACTTGCAGTCACGCAATCGTCCACTCCCAGAGCTGGAGAACCCCAACAGCACACAGATAGTGTGCCGTGAGGATTCACAAGTATTTAACCCAAACCTGGACAACCCCATTAACGAATTTATTGCATCTTATCAAAGTTAAACAGATTTTAAGCAAATCTGGTGATTTAAAAAAAAAAAAAATTCCATATCACATTTTATGGTAAAAAAATATTCTCTCTTGCCACTAAGCCTAATATTAGGCTGTTCTGTGCAGACCACTTTTCAGTAAATATCTCATTATCATCACAAGGCAGCATCACAATGTCAGTTATCATGTATATATTGATAACACAGGATCCTTCATTCATAATAAGTGATAGTCACAGCTCACCTCGCTCTCAGGGCTGCCACAAGGAATTTCGGGGCCCCATACTGGCAAAATTTTCCATTCCTGCCCCATTGTTTCTATTCCTGCCCCAGTGTCTCCATTCCTACCCCAGTGTTTACATTCCTGCATCCTGTGTCTCCATTCCTGCCCCAGTGTTTACATTCCTGCCCCCAGTGTTTACATTCCTGCCCCCCGGTGTTTACATTCCTGCATCCTGGGTCTCCATTCCTGCCCTGGGCCGGCTTCAATAAATTTTCACAGTGATCTGCTGTGAAGACACTGTGCATGAACTGCGGTGACCTCATCACTGGCATTTTCCCACGGTCCAGAGGTCAACGCAGTTCAGCATGGGAGCACAGCCTCAGTGACGTCACTGAGGCTCCGCTCACAGCAGCTCATTCACCAGTGGTTTTCAGCTGGGACGGTGGAAATCTTGGCACCATCCTGGTTGAAAACTAATTATCCCCCAGACATGGATTACAGCGTGGGACAGAACGACTGACTGGTATGGTATATTAGTGCTTTTTTATTTTACTTTTATTACAGGTGACCGAGGGCTTCGATGGAGTTAGGTGAGGTCGTAAGTATGGTTTAATTAAGAAAATTAAGAGAGCGTTTGTGTTTCTTTCGATTAATGGACTTTTTTCTGGGTGTCAGTGTTTTCTTACAATGCGACTATGGGGTTAGTAAAGGGGGTGTCTTATTGACGCCTCTCCATTACTAACCTTGGGGCTTGACGGTGACATCAACCCCCCAACAATTACCCCACTTGCCACCGCTACAGGGCAAGTAGGAAGAGCAAGGCTAAGTGCCAGAATTGGCGCATCTTATAGATGCACCTTTTCTGGGATGCCTGAGAGCTGATGTTTTTAGCCAGGGGGGCCTGTATCAATGGCCCCTTCCTAGGCTGTTGATATCAGCCTGCAGCTGTCTGCATAGCCTTTGCTGGTTATTAATTATGGGAGACTCCACGTCATTTTTTGGGGTTCCCCATTTTAATAGCCAGTAAAGGCTAAGTATGCAGCTGTGAGCTGATATTATTAGCCTGGAAAGCTCCAAGGGTATTACCCCCTTCCCAGGCTATAAACATCTGCCCCCAGTCATCTGTTTTCCCTCTGCTGGTTACGAAAATTACGTGGGAGCCCACGCCATTTTTTTCCTAAAAATAATCTTTTATTAATTAAATACATGTACAGTTAGCTGCACACACACTGTACTAATTGTATTTGTCACTGACATCTATATATCTACCTATTCTACAGTATATGTATTTACTGTATGTAATCCATCCCTTCTATCCTGTTGGCTCCTGCAGTGATTTCACAGAACACGGCAGATGATTTACCGTTTTTTTTTCTATCTATCTCTCTATGCAATATAAATACACACATATATATATATATGTGTGTGTGTGTCACTGACATATATACTGTATATACATCTATTCTATGTATATACATCTATTCTATCTATTCTACCTTGTCACTCTGTGGCTATACTGAATGCGGCAGATGATTTGATGATTTGCCAGCTTTTCTATCTGTCTGTTTGTCTATCTAATATATACAGTGGGGAAAAAAAGTATTTAGTCAGCGACCAATTGTGCAAGTTCTGCCACTTAAAAAGATGAGAGTGGCCGGTAATTGACATCATAGTTAGATGACAACTATGGGAGTCAAAATGAGAAACAAATCCAGAAAAATCACCTTGTCTGATTTGGCAAGATTTATTTTACAAATTATGGTGTAAAATAAGTATTTGGTTATTAATAAAAGTTCATCTCAATTTTTTTTTAATATATTTTGTTGGCAATGACAGTGGTCAAACATTTTCTGTAAGTCTTCACAAGGTTGGCACACACTGTTGGTGGTATGTTGGCCCATTCCTCCATGCAGATCTCTTCTGGAGCAGTGATGTTTTGGGCTTGTCACTTTCAACTCCCCCCAAAGGTTTTCTATGGGATTGAAATCTGCAGGGAAAGTAGGAAGAGCGGGGCTAAGTTCCAGAATTGGCGCATCTTATAGATGCACCTTTTCTGGGATGCCCGAGAGCTGATGTTTTTAGCTAGGGGGCCTGTATCTATGGCCCCCTCCTAGGCTGCTGATATCAGCCTGCAGCTGTCTGCATAGCCTTTGCTGATCATTGATTAAGGGGGGGGGGGGGGGGCTCCACGTCATTTTTTTGGGGGTTCCCCATTTTAATAGCCAGCAAAGGCTAAGTATACAGCTGTGAGCTGATATTTTTAGCCTGGAAAGCTCCATGGGTATTACCCCCTTCCCAGGCTATAAACATCTGCCCCCAGTCATCTGCTTTTCCTCTGCTGATTACGAAAATTACATGGGAGCCCACGCCATTTTTTCCTAAAAATAATCTTTTATTAATTAAATACATGTACAGTAAGCTGCACACACACTGTACTAATTGTATTTGTCACGGACATCTATATATCTACCTATTCTACAGTATATGTATTTACTTTATGTAATCCATCTCTTCTATCCTGTCGGCTCCTGCAGTGAATTCACATAACACGGCAGATGATTTACCGGCTTTTTTTCTATCTATCTCTCTATGCAATATAAATACACACATATATATATATATATATATATATATATATATATATGTATATGTATATATATATATATATATATACATATATATATATATATATATATATATATGTGTGTGTGTCACTGACATATATACTGTATATGCATCTATTCTATGTGTATATATCTATTCTACCTTGTCATTCTGTGGCTATACCTTATGCGGCATATGATTTGATCATTTGCCGGCTTTTCTATCTGTCTGTTTGTCTATCTATCTAATATATACAGTGTGGAAAAAAAGTATTTAGTCAGCGACCAATTGTGCAAGTTCTGCCACTTAAAAAGATGAGAGTGGCCTGTAATTGACATCATAGTTAGACGACAACTAAGAGTCAAAATGAGAAACAAATCCAGAAAAATCACCTTGTCTGGTTTGGCAAGATTTATTTTACAAATGATGGTGTAAACTAAGTATTTGGTCATTAACAAAAGTTCATCTGAATATTTTTTTATATATCTTTTGTTGGCAATGACAGTGGTCAAACGTTTTCTGTAAGTCTTCTCAAAGTTGGCACACACTGTTGGTGGTATGTTGGCCCATTCCTCCATGCAGATCTCTTCTGGAGCAGTAATGTTTTAGGCCTGTCACTGGGCAACACAGACTTTCAACTCCCCCCAAAGGTTTTCTGTGGGGTTGAGATCTGGAGACTGGCTAGGCCACTCCAGGACCTTCATATGCTTCTTAAGAAGCCACTCCTTCATTGCCCTGGCAGTGTGCTTGGGATCATTATCATGCTGAAAGACCCATCCCCTTGCTGATGGAAGGAGGTTTGCACTCAAAATCTCACAATACATGGCCCCATTCATTATTTCATGTAAATGGATCAGTCGTCCTGGTCCCTTTGCAGAGAAACAGCCTCAAAGCATTATGTTGCCACCCCCATGCTTCACAGTAGGTATGGTATTCTTTGGATGCAACTCAGCATTCTGTCTACTCCAGCCATGACGAGTTTTGTTTCTACCAAACAGTTTTACTTTGGCTTCATCAGACCATATGACATTCTCCCAATACTCTTCTGGATAATCCAAATACTCACTAGCAAACTTCAAACGGGCCCAGAAATGTACTGGCTTAAGCAGGGGGTTACATCTGGCACTGCAGGATCTGAGTCCCTGGCTGCTTATTGTGTAACTGATGGTAGACTTTGTTACGCTGGTCTCAGCTCTATGCAGGTAATTCACTAGGTCCCCCGTGTGGTTCTGGGATTTTTTTCTCCCTGTTCTTGTGATCATTTTGACCCCATGGGGTGCGATCTTGTGTGGAACCCCAGATCGAGGCAGATTATCAGTGGTTTTGTATGTCTTCCATTTTCTTATTATTGCTCCCACAGTTGATTTCACCACACCAAGCTGCTTGCCTATTGCAGATTCAGTCTTCCCAGCCTGGTGCCGAGCTACAATTTTGTTTCTGTGTCCTTCGACAGCTCTTTGATCTTCTTCACCATAGTGGAATTTGGAGTGTGACTGTTTGATGTGGTGGACAGGTGTCTTTTATACTGATAACAAGTTGTTATGATCTGGTGGCCTAGGAGCAGCATGAGACGGACTCTGGAGAAGGTGGTCCCTGTACTGACCGCAAACCCCGAACCTAGCAGCGCAAGTAGAAGTAGCCGTGGGGGGTACCTAACACTCCCTAGACCCCTCGGCACAGCCTAAGATCTAACTACCCCTAAAGACAGAAACAGGAAACCTATCTTGCCTCAGAGAAAATCCCCAAAGGATAGATAGCCCCCCCACAAATATTGACTGTGAGAGGAGAAGGAAATAACATACGCAGATATGAAATCAGATTTTAGCATAGGAGGCCATACTAGCTAAAAAGAAAAAATAGAACAGAGTACTATGCGGTCAGTATAAAAACACTAGAAAATATCCACCGAAGAAAATACGGATCACCACATCTGACTAAAGACATGGGGGGGGGGAATATATCTGCATCTCCAGAGAAATAGCTAGGCTGCAAAAAATCCTTCACAGACTAAGCTGGACAAGACAAAAACATGAAAAAGCACAGAACTATAAGGTCCACTGCAGGTGGACAGCAAAAACAAAGCCAGGACTTATCTTTGTAGAAAAGCACAGCAAACTGGAGAGACCAGCAGGGAAGTGAATCCTTCCAGAACAATGGACGACTGGCACTGACTAAAGGATCCTGCAAAGCTATATACCCCAGTCAGTTTTGCAATTAGTAGATACACCTGTCCACTCCTGCAGTCCAGGCACAACTGCATTACCCTCTACAACCACCGGAGGGAGCCCAAAAGCTGAATTCACAACAGTACCCCCCCTTGAGGAGGGGTCACCGAACCCTCACCAGAGCCCCCAGGCCGATCAGGATGATCCCGATGAAAGGCACGAACCAAATCAACGGCATGGACATCAGAGCCAGAAACCCAAGAATTATCCTCCTGGCCATAACCCTTCCATTTGACAAGGTACTGAAGCTTCCGCCTCGAAAAACGGGAATCCAAAATCTTCTCAACAACATATTCCAACTCCCCATCGACCAACACAGGGGCCGGAGGATCAACAGAGGGAACAACGGGCTCCACATATTTCCGCAACACAGATCTATGGAAGACATTATGAATAGCAAAACAGGCCGGAAGCACCAGGCGAAAGGACACCAGATTAATAATCTCAGAAATCCTATAAGGACCAATAAATCGAGGCTTAAACTTAGGGGAAGAAACCTTCATAGGAACATGACGGGAAGATAACCAAACCAGATCACCAACCCGAAGCCGGGAACCAACACACCGACGGCGGTTAGCAAAACGCTGAGCCTCCTCCTGAGACAGCACCAAATTGTCCACCACATAAGCCCAAATCTGCTGCAACCTGTCGACCACAGAATCCACACCAGGAAGGTCAGAAGGCTCAACCTGCCCAGAAGAAAAACGAGGATGAAAACCAAAATTACAAAAAAAGGCGAAACCAAAGTAGCCGAACTAGCCCGATTATTAAGGGCAAACTCGGCCAATGGCAAAAAAGCCACCCAATCATCTTGATCAGCAGACACAAAGCATCTCAAATAGGTCTCCAAGGTCTGATTAGTTCGCTCAGTCTGGCCATTTGTCTGAGGATGAAATGCAGAGGAAAAAGACAAATCAATGCCCAGCTTGGCACAAAAGGCCCGCCAAAACCTGGAAACAAACTGGGAACCTCTGTCGGACACAATATTCTCCGGAATACCATGCCAACGCACCACATGCTGAAAAAACAACGGAACCAAATCAGAAGAAGAAGGCAATTTAGGCAAAGGCACCAAACTAACCATCTTAGAAAATCGGTCACAGACAACCCAGATAACCGACATTCTTTGGGAAACAGGAAGATCGGAAATAAAATCCATAGAAATATGCGTCCAAGGTCTCTCAGGAATCGGCAATGGCAAAAGCAACCCACTAGTGCGGGAACAGCAAGGCTTAGCCCGCGCACAAATACCACAGGACTGCACAAAAGAACGTATATCCCGTGACAAAGAAGGCCACCAAAAGGACCTACTAACCAAATCTCTGTTACCAAAAATCCCAGGATGGCCAGCCAACACAGAACAATGAACCTCAGAAATCACTTTACTAGTCCATCTATCAGGAACAAACAGTTTCCCCACAGGACAGCGGTCAGGCTTATCAGCCTGAAATTCCTGAAGAACCCGTCGCAAATCAGGGGAGATGGCAGAAAGAATCACCCCTTCCTTCAAAATGCCGACCGGCTCAAGAACCCTAGGGGAATCAGGAAAAAAACTCCTAGAGAGGGCATCCGCCTTAACATTCTTAGTACCAGGAATGTACGAGACCACAAAATCAAAACGGGGGAAAAACAGGGACCATCGAGCCTGTCTAGGATTCAGCTGTTTGGCAGACTCGAGGTAAATCAGATGCTTATGATCGGTCAGGACCACAATACGGTGCTTGGCCCCCTCAAGCCAATGTCGCCACTCCTCAAATGCCCACTTCATAGCCAACAACTCCCGATTGCCGACATCATAATTGCGTTCCGCAGGCGAAAACTTCCGAGAAAAGAAGGCACACGGTTTCATCAAGGAACCATCAGAATTCCTCTGAGACAAAACGGCCCCTGCCCCAATCTCAGACGCGTCAACCTCAACCTGAAATGGAAGAGAAACATCTGGCTGACGCAACACAGGGACAGAAGTAAATCGGCGTTTAAGCTCCTGAAAGGCAGAAACAGCCGCGGAGGACCAATTCGTCACATCAGCGCCTTTCTTGGTCAAATCGGTTAGAGGTTTAACCACACTGGAGAAGTTGGCAATGAAACGACGATAAAAATTAGCAAAGCCCAAGAATTTCTGAAGGCTCTTCACAGATGTGGGCTGAATCCAATCATGAATGGCCTGAACCTTAACCGGATCCATTTCTATAGATGAGGGAGAAAAAATGAAACCCAAAAAAGAAACCTTCTGCACTCCAAAGAGACACTTTGACCCCTTCACAAACAAAGCATTATTACGGAGGATCTGAAATACCATCCTGACCTGTTTCACATGAGACTCCCAATCATTGGAAAAAAATCAAAATATCATCCAAATATACAACCATGAATTTATCAAGATAACTCCGAAAGATATCATGCATGAAGGATTGGAACACAGATGGGGCATTAGAGAGTCCGAATGGCATCACAAGGTATTCAAAATGGCCTTCAGGCGTATTAAATGCAGTTTTCCATTCGTCACCCTGCTTGATACGAATAAGATTATATGCCCCTCGAAGGTCAATCTTAGTAAACCAGCTAGACCCCTTAATCCTAGCAAACAAATCAGTAAGCAAAGGCAAGGGATATTGAAATTTAACCGTGATCTTATTCAAGAGGCGATAATCAATACAGGATCTCAAGGAGCCATCCTTCTTGGCAACAAAAAAGAACCCCGCTCCCAACGGTGAAGAAGATGGCCGAATATGCCCTTTCTTCAAAGACTCCTTAATATAGCTCCGCATGGCGGTATGTTCTGGCACAGACAGGTTGAAAAGTCAGCCCTTAGGGAAATTACAACCTGGAATCAAGTCAATAGCACAATCACAGTCCCTATGCGGTCAGTATAAAAACACTAGAAAATATCCACCGCAGAAAATACGGATCACCACATCTGACTAAAGACTTGGGGGTATATCTGCATCTCCAGAGAAATAGCTAGGCTGCAAAAAATCCTTCACAGACTAAGCTGGACAAGACAAAAACATGAAAAAGCACAGAACTATAAGGTCCACTGCAGGTGGACAGCAAAAACAAAGCCAGGACTTATCTTTGTAGAAAAGCACAGCAAACTGGAGAGACCAGCAGGGAAGTGAATCCTTCCAGAACAATGGACGACTGGCACTGACTAAAGGATCCTGCAAAGCTATATACCCCAGTCAGTTTTGCAATTAGTAGATACACCTGTCCACTCCTGCAGTCCAGGCACAACTGCATTACCCTCTACAACCACCGGAGGGAGCCCAAAAACTGAATTCACAACAGGTGCCATTACAAGAGGTAATGAGTGGAGGACAGAGGAGTCTCTTAAAGAAGAAGGTCTGTGAGAGCCAGAAATCTTGTATGTTTTTAGGTGACCAAATACTTATTTTTCACCATAGTTTTCAAAATAAATCAGACAAAGTGATTTTCTGGATTTGTTTTCTCATTTTGACTCTCATAGTTGTGGTCTACCTATGATGTCAATTTCAGGCCTCTCTCATCTTTTAAAGTGGGAGAGCTTGCACAATTGGTGGCTGACTGAATACTTTTTTCCCCACTGTATTTATGGCATCATTTGTAGTTATTATCAAGTGTGTGTGCATTATACAGGCAGCCTAGGTGATAGCTATGGGCTAACGATGATTCTGAGAAAGGTAAGGAATCAACCCAGAACTACACGGGAGAACCTCTTCAATGACCTGAAGAGAGCTGGGACCACAGTCTCAAACATTACATGTTTGGAAAAAGAAGAAGGATGAGTAGAACTCCAAAAACACTGTCCCAACTGTGAAGCTTGTTGAGGGGAAAATCATACTTTGGGGGTCGTTTTCTGCAAAGGGGACAGGACAACTGCACCGTCTTGAAAGGAGGATGGATGAGGTCGTGTATCATGAGATTTTGGCCAACAACCTCCTTCCCTCGGTAAGAGCATTGAAGATGGGTCGTGGCTGGGTCTTCCAGCATGACAATGACCCGAAACACACAGCCAAGGCAACTATGGAGTGGCTCTGTAAGGTGCATTTCAAGGCCCTGGAGTGGCCTAGCCAGTCTCCAGACCTGAACCCAATAGAAAATCTTTGGAGGGAGCTAAAACTCATTGTTGCACAGAGACAACCCCGATATCTGAAAGATCTGGAGAGGGAGTGGGCCAAAATAACTGCTGCAGTTTATGGAAACTTGGTCAAGAACTACAGGAAACATCTTACCTCTGTAATTGCAAACAGAGGTTTCTGTACCAAATATTAAGTTCTGTTTTTATATTGTATCAAATGCTTATTTCATGCAGTAAAATACAAATTAAGTATATAAACATCATACAATGTGATTTTCTGGATTTTTTTAAGATTCTGTCTCTCACAGTTGAAGTGTACCTACGATAAAAATTACAGAACTCTCCATTCTTTCTATGTGAGAAAAAGTCAAAATCGGCAGTGTATCAAATACTTATTTTCCCCACTGTACATATTAGATAATGCAGGATTACCAATCACAATAAGTGATGCCACAGCTTCCCCTTCCTTCACAATGATATTTGTCCAGATTAGAGAAAGTTTATACTTTTATACAAATATTTATATAAATATTTTATATTTATCAGTGTTTTTTCCAGATTTCGATTTCCACACCAGTCCCTGCCAGATCTGTGAAAGTGGATGATACATGGGCAGGATGGGTCACGGCGATGCCTATCTGACAAATTCTTAAAAATTTGCACCACTTTAGTTTCTGACTGGTGTCACATTTCTGTCGAGGCGCACGTCCCTGTAAGATGTGCCTAATTAATTAAATGCGGTGTCTCTCCAAATGAACTAGATGCATTTTACGGCACCACGCCTTTTAATTAAAATTTAAATCATTATGGGGCAATTGTGCGGCTCGGCAACCCAGTACATCCAGTCCCTGACCTTGCGAATAGCTGATTGGTGGGTGGTGCTGGGTGTCTATTCCACACCAATTAGATATTGATGACCTAGCTTAACCCCTTAGCGACCGCCGATACGCCTTTTAACGGCGGCCGCTAAGGGTACTTAAACCACAGCGCCGTTAATTAACGGCGCTGTGGAAAAAGTGTATAGCGCCCCCCACAGGCCGATTTTCTCCGGGGTCTCGGCTGCCGAGGGTAGCCGAGACCCCAGAGAACATGATTCGGGGGGTTTTTAACCCTCCCCGCATTTGCGATCGCCGGTAATTAACCGTTTACCGGCGATCGCAAAAAAAAAAAAAAAAAAAAAGCGATCTCTTTTTAATTTCTCTGTTCTCCGATGTGATCGCACATCGGAGGACAGAGAAAAGGGGTCCCAGGTGGCCCCCCAATACTCACCTAGCTCCCCCGATGCTCCTCGTGTCTCCCGGTGGGCGCCGCCATCTTCAAAATGGCGGGCGCATGCGCAGTGCGCCCGCCGGCCGGCACCGGGAGAATCTTTGGGGTCTCGGCTGCCTGGGGTAGCCGAGACCCCAAAGAGCATGATCGGGGGTCGGTTTTAGCGACCCCTGTTTTGCGATCGCCGGTAATTAACTGTTTACCGGCGACCGCCAAAAAAAAAAAAAAAAAGTAAAGTGTAATTCTCTGTCCTCTGATGTGATCGCACATCAGAGGACAGAGAAATAGGGGGATTCGGGGACCCTAGCATACTCACCTAGGTCCCTGGATCCTCTTGCTGCTCCTCCTGGCCGCCGGCAGAAGAACATGGCGGACGCATGCCCAGTGCGCCCGCCATCTGTCTCCATCTGCCGGCCGGCAGGAGAACAGCGGTTAGGGCTAAAATTAGGGTTAGGGTTAGGGGTAGGGTTAGGGGTAGGGTTAGGGTTAGGGGTAGGGTTAGGGTAGGGTTAGGGGTAGGGTTAGGGGTAGGGTTAGGGGTAGGGTTAGGGTTAGGGGGAGGGTTAGGGGTAGGGTTAGGGTTAGGGGTAGGGTTAGGGGTAGGGGTAGGGTAGGGTTAGGGTTAGGTTAGGGGTAGGGTTAGGGGTAGGGTTAGGGGTAGGGTTAGGGCTAGGGTTAGGTTAGGGGTAGGGTTACGGGTAGGGTTAGGTTAGGGGTAGGGTTACGGCTAGGGTTAGGTTAGGGGTAGGGTTAGGTTAGGGTTAGGGGTAGGGTTAGGTTAGGGGTAGGGTTGGGGCTAAATTTAGGGTTAGGGTTGGGGCTAAATTTAGGGTTAGGGTTGGGGCTAAATTTAGGGTTAGGCTTCTTTCACACTTACGTCGGTACGGGGCCGTCGCAATGCGTCGGCCCGACATACCGACGCACGTTGTGAAAATTGTGCACAACGTGGGCAGCAGCTGTAGTTTTTCAACGCATCCGCTGCCCAATCTATGTCCTGGGGAGGAGGGGGCGGAGTTACGGCCACGCATGCGCGGTCAGAAATGGCGGATGCGACGTACAAAAAAACGTTTCATTGAACGTTTTTTTGTGCCGACGCTCCGCCAAAACACAACTGATCCAGTGCACGACGGACGCGACGTGTGGCCATCCGTCACGATCCGTCGGCAATACTATGGGCAAAAAACGCATCCTGCGGGCACATTTGCAGGATCCGTTTCTTGTCCAAAACGACGGATTGCGACGGAATGCCAAACAACGCAAGTGTGAAAGTAGCCCTAGGGCTAGGGTTAGGGTTGGGGCTAAAGTTAGGGCTAGGGTTGGGGCTAAAGTTAGGGTTAGAGCTGGGATTAGGTTTAGGGTTTGGATTAGGGTTGGTATTAGGGTTAGGGTTGGCATTAGGGTTACGCTTGGGATTAGGGTTAGGTTTGGCATTAGGGTTAAGGTTAGGGTTGTGATTAGGGGTGTATTGGGATTAGGGTTAGGTTTGAGGTTAGGGTTGAGATTAGGATTAGGGGTGTGTTGGATTTAGGGTTTTGATTAGGGTTATGGTTAGGGTTGACATTAGGGTTGTTTTGGGGTAAGGGTTGTGATTATGGTTAGGGTTAGTGATTAGGATTATGGATCAGGTTGGGATTAGGGTTAGGGGTTGGAGCTAGAATTGGGGGGTTTCCACTGTTTAGGTACATCAGGGGGTCTCCAAACACGACAGCCAATTTTGCGCTCAAAAAGTCAAATGGTGTTCCCTCCCTTCTGAGCTCTGCCGTGCGCCCAAACAGTGGGTTACCCCCACATATGGGGCATCAGCGTACTCGGGATAAATTGGACAACAACTTCTGGGGTCCAATTTCTCTTGTTACCCTTGTGAAAATAAAAACTTGGGGGCTACAAAATCTTTTTTGTGAAAAAAAAAAATATTTTTTATTTTCACGACTCTGCATTCTAAACTTCTGTGAAGCACTTGGGCATTCAAAGTTCTCACCACACATCTAGATAAGTTCCTTGGGGGGTCTAGTTTCCAAAATGGGGTCACTTGTGGGGGGTTACTACAGTTTAGGTATATCAGGGGCTCTGCAATCGCAACATAATGCCCACAGACCATTCTATCAAAGTCTGCATTCCAAAAAGGCGCTCCTTCCCTTCCGAGCTCTGCCGTGCGCCCAAACAGTGGTTTACCCCCACATATGGCACATCAGCGTACTCGGGATAAATTGGACAACAACTATTGCAGTCCAATTTCTCCTGTTACCCTTGTGAAAATAAAAACTTGGGGGCTACAAAATCTTTTTTGTGAAAAAAAAAATATTTTTTATTTTCATGACTCTGCATTCTAAACTTCTGTGAAGCACTTGGGCATTCAAAGTTCTCACCACACATCTAGATAAGTTCCTTGGGGGGTCTAGTTTCCAAAATGGGGTCACTTGTGGAGGGTTTCTACTGGTTAGGTACATCAGGGGCTCTGCAAATGCAACATAATACCCGCAGACCATTCTATCAAAGTCTGCATTCCAAAACGGCGCTCCTTCCTTCCGAGCTCTGCCGTGCGCCCAAACAGTGGTTTACCCCCACATATGGGGTACCAGCATACTCAAGACAAATTGGACAACAACTTTTGGGGTCCAATTTCTCTTGTTACCCTTGTAAAAATAAAAACTTGGGGGCTACAATATCTTTTTTGTGGAAAAAAAAAATATTTTTTATTTTCACGGCTCTGCATTATAAACTTCTGTGAAGCACTTGGGCATTCAAGGTTCTCACCACACATCTAGATAAGTTCCATGGGGGGTCTAGTTTCCAAAATGGGGTCACTTGTGGGGGGTTACTACAGTTTAGGTATATCAGGGGCTCTGCAATCGCAACATAATGCCCACAGACCATTCTATCAAAGTCTGCATTCCAAAAAGGCGCTCCTTCCCTTCCGAGCTCTGCCGTGCGCCCAAACAGTGGTTTACCCCCACATATGGCACATCAGCGTACTCGGGATAAATTGGACAACAACTATTGCAGTCCAATTTCTCCTGTTACCCTTGTGAAAATAAAAACTTGGGGGCTACAAAATCTTTTTTGTGAAAAAAAAAATATTTTTTATTTTCATGACTCTGCATTCTAAACTTCTGTGAAGCACTTGGGCATTCAAAGTTCTCACCACACATCTAGATAAGTTCCTTGGGGGGTCTAGTTTCCAAAATGGGGTCACTTGTGGAGGGTTTCTACTGGTTAGGTACATCAGGGGCTCTGCAAATGCAACATAATACCCGCAGACCATTCTATCAAAGTCTGCATTCCAAAACGGCGCTCCTTCCTTCCGAGCTCTGCCGTGCGCCCAAACAGTGGTTTACCCCCACATATGGGGTACCAGCATACTCAAGACAAATTGGACAACAACTTTTGGGGTCCAATTTCTCTTGTTACCCTTGTAAAAATAAAAACTTGGGGGCTACAATATCTTTTTTGTGGAAAAAAAAAATATTTTTTATTTTCACGGCTCTGCATTATAAACTTCTGTGAAGCACTTGGGCATTCAAGGTTCTCACCACACATCTAGATAAGTTCCATGGGGGGTCTAGTTTCCAAAATGGGGTCACTTGTGGGGGATTTCTACTGTTTAGGCACATCAGGGGCTCTCCAAACGCGACATGGCGTCCGATCTCAATTCCAGCCAATTCTACATTGAAAAAGTAAAACGGCACTCCTTCTCTTCCAAGCTCTGCGGTGCGCCCTAACAGTGGTTTACCCCCACATATTGGGTATCAGCGTACTCAGGAGAAATTGCACAACAACTTTTGTGGTCTAATTTCTCCTGTTACCCTTGTGAAAATAAAAATTTGTGGGCAAAAAGATCATTTTTGTAGAAAAAATGCAATTTTTTTTTTTTCACGGCTCTACGTTATAAACTTCTGTGAAGCACATGGGGGTTCAAAGTGCTCGCCACACATCTAGATAAGTTCCTTAAGGGGTCTAGTTTCCAAAATGGTGTCACTTGTGGGGGGTTTCCACTGTTTAGGCACATCAGGGGCTCTCCAAACGCGACATGGCGTCCAATCTCAATTCCAGCCAATTCTACATTGAAAAAGTAAAACGGCGCTCCTTCACTTCCAAGCTCTGCGGTGTGCCCAAACAGTGGTTTACCCTCACATATGGGGTATCGACGTATTCAGGAGAAATCGCACAACAACTTTTGTGGTCTAATTTCTCCTGTTACCCTTGTGAAAATAAGAATTTGTGGGCAAAAAGATCATTTTTGTGTAAACAAAAGCGATTTTTTTATTTTCACGGCTCTACGTTATAAACTTCTGTGAAGCACTTGGGGGTTCAAAGTGCTCGCCACACATCTAGATAAGTTCCTTAAGGGGTCTAGTTTCCAAAATGGTGTCACTTGTGGGGGGTTTCCACTGTTTAGGCACATCAGGGGCTCTCTAAACGTGACATGGCGTCCGATCTCAATTCCAGCCAATTCTGCATTGAAAAAGTCAAACGGCGCTCCTTCACTTCTAAGTTCTGCGGTGCGCCCTAACAGTGGTTTACCCCCACATATGGGGTATTGGCGTATTCAGGAGAAATTGCATAACAAAATTTATGGTTACATTTCTGTTTTTACACTTGTGAAAATAAAAAAAATGGTTCTGAATTAAGATGTTTGCAAAAAAAAGTTAAATGTTCATTTTTTCCTTCCACATTGTTTCAGTTCCTGTGAAGCACGTAAAGGGTTAATAAACTTCTTGAATGTGGTTTTGAGAACCTTGAGGGGTGTAGTTTTTAGAATGGTGTCACACTTCATTATTTTCTATCATATAGACCCCTCAAAATGACTTCAAATGTGATGTGGTCCCTAAAAAAAAATGGTGTTGTAAAAATGAGAAATTGCTGGTCAACTTTTAACCCTTATAACTCCCTAACAAAAAAAAAATTTGTTTCCAAAATTGTGCTGATGTAAAGTAGACATGTGGGAAATGTTATTTATTAACTATTTTTCGTGACATATCTCTCTGATTTAAGGGCATAAAAATACAAAGTTTGAAAATTGCAAAATTTTAAAAATTGTCGCCATATTTCCGTTTTTTTCATAAATAATCGCAAGTAATATCGAAGAAATGTTACCACTAACATGAAGTACAATATGTCACGAAAAAACAATCTCAGAATCAGCGGGATCCGTTGAAGAGTTCCAGAGTTATAACCTCATAAAGTGACAGTGGTCAGAATTGCAAAAATTGGCTCGGTCATTAAGTACCAAATTGGCTCTGTCACTAAGGGGTTAAGGATAGGACATCAATATAAAAGTCCTGGACAACACATTTAAGTGATTATAGAAAAAACTACATTGATAAAGACCAGATTTCATCATTTAGAAAAATCATTGCTTTATGTACAGTGCTTTGTGACTGAAGATTGTACATTGACAAATTTATGATTGTTATGTTTTTTGTCAAGCTCATATCTGCCAACTTCTTGTATTTTAGGTTATGGCGCTTCCACTCAATCCCGTAGAAAGACTCCCGTTGTTATCAGTTATACTTCTTAGTCTGCTGCGTTATGGCAATGGAGGTGGCTACTATGGAATGAAACCATTACCTCCACAGATTCCTCAATACCAGCCCATGGGGCAGCAAATGCATCACATGCCGATGGGAAAAGATGGCACACCAATGGGACATATTGGAAAGGAGAAGGCACACATGCCGCATTATGGAAAGGACATACCTCAAATGCCAATGTTTGGCAAAGATATGATGCAAAGAAAAGATGGAAAAGGTATTTATATTCTGAAAGTTAAAGGATTCCTATCACCATAAATATGTAATGTTATAACTGGCGTAAATGCCGCTGTTCTCCTGAATCTGGTGTTGCTGTTTTTTACAAGTGCCTCTTCATTCCTGAGATGGGCCCCCCTCTTCCCTTTATATAAATCTAGCATTTTTGAGCCAACTGGGTGTGGTTCTCAAGAAAATCATCATGGAAAAGAGTTGATGGCCATGCCCATTTGGCTTAAAAAAATACTAGATTTAGAATTATATATAGGAAAGAGACAGACATATTTTTGGAATAGAGAAGAGCAGGAATTAAAGAAAGATGCCACATTCAGAAGCACAGCAGCATTTACACCAGGTAAAAAAAATTACATATTTATGTCAGGTGACAGGTCCTTGTTTGTCATTTTCCTCTATAGATTTTAATGAGGAGGACCTGACTTATTTTATACATATTTGTTGTATGACTCATGGACTTTTGTGGACAAACCTCTGCATTGTTACAAACAGTAGATCACAATTGTTTTTTGTGACAAGTTTAGACGATTACCCGTCTCCAGGGCTGCACGTGCACTTCAGACACCCCAAAACACAACAAAATCATAGAACTGAGCCTGAACATAAGTTTGTATACGTTCAAAGTTTAATACTTACACATTGTGGCCATTTCACAGACAAAACCCAAGAAAAAAAAACAAAATGAGCATATACCCAGTAGTAAGTAAATAAGTAAATTGTAATAGGACATGTAAATAGCAGGTACTTAATTAAAACTATTTTGATAAAAAAGCTTAAAAGCCATCCTACCACGTCAAGGTGTACCCAATTGGGACAGTCCTATTTTCTAACATTAAAACCCTAGCTTGTGTCAAGTGGCCTCAATGTAGATAAGGGCAGAGCTGGACACAGGATTGACTGTTCAGACCCTTGCACATGGGAAGCTATATAGATGAAACGTCTAGTTAGAAAAGGGGGAGCCTGTTTAAACAAAGTACAAGAAAATACAGCAAAACAAAATAAATGAGCCGGAGCATATTTTGGTATACGCGCAATGCATATGAGCATGCTCATATTGTGGCCATTTTACAGACAAAATCCAATAAGAAAACAAAGTGAGAATATACCCTGTAGTAAGTAAATTGTAATGATTAGTGTTGAGCGATACCTTCTGATACCGGGAAATATCAAATCGGATTGGATCGGACCGATACCCCAAAAATATCGGATATCGCCGATTCTGATACCGGAAACCAATGCAAGTCAACACAAATATCGGAATGAAAATAAACCCTTTCTTTCTTGCACATCCAGTTCGGGAGGGGGGAAGAGTGTGGGCGGTGCATGGGCGGAGACTGTGTGTGTCTGTGAGCGGGCGGGGTCTGTACGGGCCTATCGGGGGTCTGTGCGGGCCTGTCGGGGGTCTGTCCGGGCCTCTCGGGGTCTGTGTGTGCCTGCCGGGCCTTATGGGCCTCTCGGGGGTCTGTGCGGGCCTGCTGGGGGTCTGTACGGGCCTCTCGCAGGTCTGTGCGGGCCTGCCGGGGGCCTGTATGGGCCTCTCGGGGTCTGTGTGGGCCTGCCGGGGGTCTGTACGGGCCTCTCAGGGGTCTGTGCGGGCCTGCCGGGGGTCTGTGCGGGCTTCTCGGGGGTCTGTGCGGGCCTGCCGGGGCCTGTATGGGCCTCCCGGGGGTCTGTGCGGGCCTGCCGGGGGTCTTTGTGTCTGTGTGCAGGCGTTGTCCGATGGGACTACGAGTCCCATCGGGCTATGCGTGCTACAATGACAGTGATTCACACATTAGCCAATGATGGGACAGTAGTAGTCCCATCATCTGGCTAATGTGTTGAATGTAAAAAAAAGATAACACAAACACTCATACAACATACTACATACATACTACATAGATACATACTAAATACATACTACATACATACTACATACAACATACATACTACATACAGTACATACAACATACTACATACATACTACATACATACAACATACTGCATACATACTACATACATACAGTACAGACCAAAAGTTTGGACACACCTTCTCATTTAAAGATTTTTCTGTATTTTCATGACTATGAAAATTATAAATTCACACTGAAGGCATCAAAACTATGAATTAACACATGTGGAATTATATGCTTAACAAAAAAGTGTGAAACACCTGAAAATATGTCTTATATTCTAGGCTCTTCAAAGTAGCCACCTTTTGCTTTGATGACTGCTTTGCACACTCTTGGCATTCTCTTGATGAGCTTCAAGAGGTAGTCGCCGGAAATGGTTTTCACTTCACAGGTGTGCCCTGTCAGGTTTAATAAGTGGGATTTCTTGCCTTATAAATGGGGTTGGGACCATCAGTTGCGATGTGCAGAAGTCTGGTGGATACACAGCTGATAGTCCTACTGAATAGACTGTTATAATTTGTATTATGGCAAGAAAAAAGCAGCTAAGTAAAGAAAAACGAGTGGCCATCATTACTTTAAGAAATGAAGGTCAGTCAAAAATTGGGAAAACTTTGAAAGTGTCCCCAAGTGCAGTTGCAAAGACCATCAAGCGCTACAAAGAAAAGAAACTGTCTCACATGAGGACCGCCCCATGAAAGGAAGACCAAGAGTCACCTCTGCTTCTGAGGATAAGTTTATCCGAGTCACCAGCCTCAGAAATCGCAGGTTAAGAGCAGCTCAGATTAGAGACCAGGTCAATGCCACACAGAGTTCTAGCAGCAGACAAATCTCTACAACAATTGTTAAGAGGAGACTTTGTGCAGCAGGCCTTCATGGTAAAATAGCTGCTAGGAAACCACTGCTAAGGACAGGCAACAAGCAGAAGACACTTGTTTGGGCTAAAGAACACAAGGAATGGACATTAGACCAGTGGAAATCTGTGCATTGGTCTGAGGAGTCCAAATTTGAGATATTTGGTTCCAGCCACTGTGTCTTTGTGCGACGCATAAAAGGTGAACGGATGGACTCTACATGCCTGGTTCCCACCGTGAAGCATGGAGGAGGAGGTGTGATGTGTGGGGGTGCTTTGCTGGTGACACTGTTGGGGATTTATTGAAAATTGAAGGCATACTGAACCAGCATGGTACCACAGCATCTTGCAGCGGCATGCTATTCCATCCGGTTTGCGTTTAGTTGGACCATCATTTATTTTTCAACAGGACAATTACCGCAAACACACCTCCAGGCTGTGTAAGGGCTATTTGACCATGAAGGAGAGTGGTGGGGTGCTACGCCAGATGACATGGCCTCCACAGTCACCAGACCTGAACCCAATCGAGATGGTTTGGGGTGAGCTGGACCGCAGAGTGAAGGCAAAAGGGCCAACAAGTGCTAAGCATCTCTGGGAACTCCTTCAAGATTGTTGGAAGACCATTCCTGGTGACTACCTCTTGAAGCTCATCAAGAGAATGCCAAGAGTGTGCAAAGCAGTCATCAAAGCAAAAGGTGGCTACTTTGAAGAACCTAGAATATAAGACATAATTACAGTTGTTTCACACTTTTTTGTTAAGTATATAATTCCACATGTGTTAATTCATAGTTTTGATGCCTTCAGTGTGAATGTACAATTTTCATAGTCATGAAAATACAGAAAAATCTTTAAATGAGAAGGTGTGTCCAAACTTTAGTCTGTACTGTATGTATGTAGTATGTTGTATGTGTGTTGTATGTATGTGGTATGTTGTATGTAGTATGTATGTATGTATGTAGTATGTTTGTAATATGTATGTATGTAGTATGTAGTATGTATGTAGTATGTATGTATGTAGTATGTACGTATGTAGTATGTATGTAGTATGTATGTAGTATGTATGTAGTATGTATGTAGTATATAGTATGTATGTTGTATGTATGTAGTATGTTTATGAATGTTGTATGTACGTGGTATGTTGTATGTGTGTAGTATGTTGTATGTATGTATGTATGTATGTAGTGTATAGTATGCTGTATGTAGTATGTGTGTAGTATGTATGTTGTATGTATCTAGTATGTAGGTAGTATATAGTATGCTGTATGTATGTAGTATGTATGTAGTGTGTTGTATGTATGTATGTAGTATGTATGTTGTATGTATGTTTTTTTTTCATACATTCAAGACATTAGCCGGATGATGGAACTACTACTGTCCCATCATTGGCTAATGTGTCAATCACTGTCATTGTAGCAGGCATAGCCCGATGGGACTTGTAGTCCCATCGGACGATGCCTGCAAACAGACACAAAGACCCCTGGTAGGCCCGCACAAACCCCCCGAGAGGCCCGCACGGACCCCCGGCAGGCCCGCACAGACCCCCGAGAGGCCCACACAGACCCCCGGCTGGCATACACAGACCCCCAAGAGGCCCGCACAAACCCCCGGCAGACCAGCAGAGACCCCAGAGAGGCCCGTACAGACCCCGCCCACACACACAGACACGCAGTCTCCGCCCACACATCATGACATCATTTGAGCAGCCAATCACAGCCATGCCATTAGTTAACATGGCTAACAGGATGTGCCCACACTTCTTAGGATCCTCATTGGCTGAATAGAATAAAACTGGCTCATTGCATTATGGGAACTTCCGATTCCGGTATTCGATATTGTAAAAGTATCGGAACTCCGATACAGCGAATATCGGCCGATACCTGACATTGCAGTATCGGAATGCTCAACACTAGTAATGATACATGTAATAACATAGGGTACTTAGTTAACCCTATTTTCATCAAAAAACCTAGCAGTCACCACACCCCAACATGGTGCTCACAATTGGGACGGTCATATCTTCTAGTATTAAAACCTCACCTTGTGTCAAGTGACCTCAATGTAGATAAGGGCAGATCAAGACACGGGCCCGACTGTTCAGACACTACAAAACACTGTCCATATCACGCAAGCGGTCACAATCAGTTTTACTGGTTCTGTATATAAATCAGCCAAAGTAAAACACAAATGATACAATATAAAATTTTCAACCAGTTGGCCATTAACTGTACATATAGATCCAAACTCACCAGAGCTGATCCAAGTGCACAGCCCCAAACCAAACAATTGCTTTACTTACTGCCATTTTCAAGGGGTATAGAGGGCACCTTCAGCCTCTGGACTCTGTGCACTTTTATAGCATACCTGAGCATTTTAGGAGATTAGCCACAATTATCCTGAAAATGTGGAGCAGGAAAATACAGTGTATTGCTACTAAACTTCCTGGCTGGTTTATTTTCACAGTGCAAGACTAAAACCTGGGGAAAAGATACAGTACTCATCAAACACTTTTTCCCTAGTCCTGTTACACTATATTTACTCCAACTATCATGGGTTGTTAATAGTATTGTTCTTCTCATGTGAGTCAAAGAGAGCTTGTGGACTTCAACAAGCTCCCGAGCCCGGGCGAGACTCGAATCCCTGCACCCACCATAGTTACGCTCCTGCAGGTAGGAGGTTGGTGAGGCCAAGCTTTGAATGTTCTTTCAATGCTTAAAAGATAGCAATAATTCCTTTTAGATATTTGTCTTTACAATTTTTCATATGCATCAGATGCTACAATAAACCCCAAACTTTCCACTTTATAAAATGTTTATTATTTTTTTTCTTGCTGACAATTGTAGCCATTCCTAAACTAACACACTACGGTATCATGGTGTAAAAAGTTAGCTTAACACAACAAAAGCCATTGAATTTATATTGTTAGGTGTCAAATTTTACTTTTCCCAGTCAGGATTTCTTTCTGCATCACGCGTTTGTCATTTGAAAAATGGCTACATCTAAATTATTTTTTACTTTTTGTGCCACACTTGCAAAAGTTGATAAAGTGGGACTGGTTTACCAGGTGGGGGCATAGTGATTAACATTTAAACCTATGTAAGTCCAAAGCCTGAAAAATCTATAGGTCGGGATTTCATTTTTATTTTAGACCTCTCTGATATGCCCCCTATTTATAATGAGACATGTGTGGTGGTGTGTAAAGTATGATAAATTTGTTCCAATGTTCTCCAGCTAGTTAATCAATCTGTCCCACAGTTTTGTGTTGTTTAGTAGTCCTTGAAAGTTTTTGGGCAATCCAGAATTTTTTCCATATTTCTGCATAAATTTGACTGAAAACTACAAAAAAAAGTCCTAAAAGTATATAAAGATAGATAAAAGCAGATAAACAGAACCAAGTAAAAGAAATTGGTAAAAAAAAAAAATATTACACTTGGATTATTTTTTCATAATCTTTATTCTCTCTTTATTTTTTTCGTAATAAAAAAAATTAATTACAAACACCACGTGTGTGGCAAAAAAATATGTGAACCTTTAGGATTAGTAGATAATTTCAAATGTATCTGGGGTCTTACATCAAGTTTTATTTATGCCCTTCACTACCATTGATGTATATTTACACCAAAAGTCGCATCCCTACCTTTGATGTGGATTTGCATGCTGAGCCCACATCTTTCGCTGCACATGATAACTGATTTAATTAGTCATCATGTGCCTTTAACAGCGGTGCTCCACATGCAGCTGTTAACCAGTTAAATCTCACCGTCAGTCATTGACAGCGGGATTTAACATGCAGCAGTCGGAATCACGTCATTCATCCTACCCATCGGCGCCCACAGGACCACGGAGCACGAATGGGTTGTCATGACAGCCGGATGTCTGATGATGACCCCAGTACCTGTTATTACGTTAGTCCTATGAGCACTGGCTCATAGCCGGTGTTCAAAGGAGATCGTGATTTCTGCTTTACATAGCAGTACTGAAGCACTATGTATAGCACATGCAATCAGATGATTGCCGTTTCAAGTCTCCTAAGGGGACTATTAAATTTGGTGAAAAGTTAAAAATAAAAAAAAAAGTTTTAAAAATATGAAAAAAACAAAACACAAAAGTTCAAAACAACCCCCATTAGAAATAAAACAATTAAAAAAAATCTAAAAATACACATATTTGGTATCGCTGCATTCATAAAAGTAGATCTATCAAAATATAAAATAAATTAATTCAATCGGTAAACGGAATAATGAGAAATAAAATCTAAATGCCAGAATTATGTTTTTCTTACCTCTGCATTTTTGCAATAAAATGCAATAAGAGGCAATCAAAGCATGATGTCTACCCCGAAATGCTGTCAATAAAAACGTCATCTCCAGGCACAAATAATAAGCCATCACACAGCCCAATATCCCGAAAAATGAAACCAATACTGTCTCGGAAAATGGCAATATAAGGGAAAAAAATAATTTCTTAGGCTATGTTCACACCTTGCGTCGGGTCCCTGCGGGTTCTCCCGCAGCGGATTTGATAAATCTGCAGGGCAAAACAACTGCGGTTCTCCCTGCAGATTTATCGCGGTTTGTTCCGCGTTTTCCGCTGCGGGTTTCCGCCTATACTATTGATGCTGCATATGCAGCAATATGCAGCATCAATAGTAATGTTAAAAATAATAAAAATTGGTTATACTCACCCTCTGATGTCCGGATCTCCTGGGCGCTGCACCCGGCGGTCCGGTTCCTAAGATGCTGTGGGAGAAGGACCCTTCGTGACGTCACGGTCATGTGACCGCGACGTCACCGCAGGTCCTGGTCGCACAGCAACTCTGACCGGACAGCCGCGTGCAGCGCCCAGGAGCTCCGGACATCAGAGGGTGAGTATAACCAGATTTTTTATTTTTTAACCCCAAATATGGTTCCCAGGGCCTGGAGGAGAGTCTCCTCTCCTCCACCCTGGGTACCACCCGCACATTATCCGCTTACTTCCCGCAACGTGGGCACAGCCCCATGCGGGAAGTAAGCGGTTCAATGTATTCCTATGGGTGCAGAATCGCAGCGATTCTGCACAAAGAAGTGACATGCTGCGGGTTGTAAACCGCTGCGTTCCCGCGCGGTTTTTCCCGCAGCATGTGTACAGCGGTTTGCGGTTTCCATAGGGTTTACATGTTACTGTAAACGCTATGGAAACTGCTGCGGACCCGCAGCATCAAAATCGCGGCGGTTCCGCGGTAAAAACCGCTAAGTGTGAATATAGCCTTAGGGTATGTTCACACGTTCCTGATTTCCATCCTTTTTTTTTCAGGACTGTTTTTTAAAAAACTGCAGCTCTTGGCAGAAAACGCAGGTCCTTTTTTTGGTCCTTTTTTGATGCGTTTTTTGATCCTTTTTTTGATCCTTTTTTTTATGCAGTTTTCTATGCAGTTAAAATGGCTGAAAATACCCTAACCCTACCCCTAACCGTACCCCTAACCCTATTCTAACCTTAGTGGAAAAAAAAAAAATTCTTAATTTTTTTTTATTGTCCCTACCTATGGGGGTGACAAAGGGGGGGGGGTGTCATTTACTATTTTTTTTTATTTTGATCACTGAGATAGGTTATATCTCAGTGATCAAAATGCACTTTGGAACGAATCTGCCGGCCGGCAGATTCGGCGGGCGCACTGCGCATGCGCCCGCCATTTTGCAAGATGGCGGCGCCCAGGGAGAAGACGGCCGGACGGACACCGGGACGCCGGGTAAGTATAAGGGGGGGAGATTAGGGCACGGGGGGGCATCGGAGCACTGGGGGGGGCATCGGAGCACGGGGCAGTGGGATTGGAGCACGGGGGGGCGGGATCGGAGCACGGGGGGGCAGCCACACTCCGCCCATGCACTTGCGCCCGCTTCACCGCACTTCCTGCTGCAGCGGTTCGGCACCACAAACCGCAGTAAAACCCGCAGATATTTTTTTCATCTGCGGGTTTTACTGCGGGTTTGACCTCACAATGGAGGTCAATGGGTGCAGAACCGCTGCGGCTCCGAAAAAAGAAGTGACATGGTACTTCTTTTTTACCGCGGCTATTCAGCGCGGCTTTTTTTCCCGATTCCCGCATCATGTGCACAGTGGTTCCTGTTTTCCATAGGGTACAGTACACTGTACCCTGCATGGAAAACAGCTGCGGAACCGCAGCGGCAAAAACGCTGCGGTTCCGCAGAAAAAAAACGCACTGTGTGAACATGGCCTTACAAATTTCAGATTTTTTTTTACCACTTAAATAAATAAAATCTATACATGTTTGGTATCTGTATACTCGTATTTACCTGGAGAATTCTAAGGCTGCCGTCACACTAGCAGCATTTGGCCAGCATTTTACATCAGTATTTGTAAGCCAAAACCAGGAGTGGAACAAATAGAGGAAAAGTATAATAGAAACATATGCACCACTTCTGTATTTATCACCCACTCCTGGTTTTGGCTTACAAATACTGATGAAAAATACTGACCAAATACCGCTAGTGTGACGGCAGCCTTATAGTAAACATGGTAAATAAAAAATAAAATAAAATGTTGTGGAATTGCACTTTTTTTGCAGTTTCAACATACTTAGAATATTTTTCCCACTTTCCAGTGCATAACATGATAAAATAAACGGTGTCATTCAAAATTACAACTTGTCCTGCCAAAAACATGTACTCATATGGCTATGAGGACAGAAAAATAAAAAAGTAATGGCTATTGGAACAAGAGGATTAAAAAATGAAAATGCAAAAAACGGAAAATCGCAAAGTCATGAAGGGGTTAAAAAGCAGGAATTTATCAATGTCAGACTTTCACAACAGATGTTTGCACCATGGTATAATTACACAAACAGAGGAGATTTCTGAAGAATTAGAGTTGTTGATGCTTAAAGGTCCACAGAGTTTAAAAATGGTCTTGAAGTTCCTTGACAATCCACAGTCAGACAGATTGTGTACAAATGAAGAAAATTCAAGACTATTATTATCTTCAATATCACAAAGAAAACCAAGGCAGCCTCTAAACAACTAAAGGCCTCTCTCACATTAGCTAATGTTAATGTTCATGAGTTCATCCTCAGGAAGACATTGAACATGGTAGGTGTGCATGGTAGGACTGGAAAGAGAATGCCACTGCATAAAAAAGAACATTGCTGCTCATCTGCAGTTTGCTGCGTGGAACACACAGCGATGATAGTATCATGGTTTGGGCCTGGCTTTGCTACATCTAAGCCAGGACGGCTTGCCATCATTCATGGAATAATGAATTCTGAATTATATCAGCAATCTCTAAGGGAAAATATCAAGACATTTGCCCATGAGCTGAATCTCAAGAGAATACGGCTCATGCAGCAAGACAACGACCAAAAGCACAGAGCTCATAATACAAAATCATTTTTAGAGAAGAGTAAATTAAAAGTTTTGGAATGGTCAAGTCCCTGACATTAATCCTACAGAAATGTTGTGGAAGGACCTGAAAAGAACTGTTTATAGAGAAATGCACCAACAAGTTGAAGGAGTAATGGTCAAGAATGTCTCCAAACCGATGGGCAGGACTAATCAACAATTACTGGAAACAATTAGATGCAGTTATAGCTGCACAAAGGAATAGGTCTCCAAAATAAAATATGGCAAAGGCCAATATTTTTGACTCATTTGTTTGACTTGATAGACTTTATCTACTTTTAGGACTTGTGTGAAAATCTGATATAGATTTAAATCAAATTTAGGCAGAAATATGGAAAATATGGAAGAGTTCAGAAACTTTAATGCGCCACTGTATATCTAATCTAAAATAAAAATATGAAATAAAGAGACTAGGAATAGCTTAGCACAGAAAAATAATTATGGAAAAAAAAATTTCATTTACTCCCAAAAAATTTTAATGGGCAATTTTAAGATCATCTGCACATTCATTCAGCAACAAGATCGAAAAATGGACTTTTTGGTCTTTCTAGTTTTGGCACTTGGCTAGTGTTTCTTAATTACAAACGATATACCAAAGTGACTAGATCTCATCACAGGAGTAAAGCAGAATTTGCAAAACAACAGTTTTTTCATTTTTATTATCTGTTTTTGCTTTGTGTGTTTTTTGTTTATATTTTTAACAACAAAATTGCGAGGTAGGTGGGTGAAACCTGCCATTGATTTGAAAATGTTTGTATGGTTTTCCTACTGGTTATTATTCTGTTTTTTTAGTTTTTTTTTTTTTTAAATTAGACAGCACTGGCATAGGTAAAAATTAATCCTAAATATTTTTGCTTTCTTTGTTTTGCGAGCTTGATTGGTCATTGGTGGCGATATTCAAATATGTTAAATTAATGTCAATTGCAATGATTAAACTTATTGTTGTATATGGCATTGTCACCACAGAGGAAATATAACTTTATTCTTTTTTTTACCAGAACTTCCATTATCTGCGCGAAGAGGTGATCAAGGCCCAATCGGTGAACCAGGGCCAAGAGGGCCACCTGGGCCTCCTGGACCACTAGGACAAGGAATGCCAGGACCTAAAGGAAACCCTGGAGCCGCTGGCCCACAAGGATATCCCGGAATTGGCAAGCCAGGAATGCCAGGCATGCCAGGAAAACCAGGAGGTATTGGAATATCAGGTCCAAAAGGAGATCTCGGTCCAAAAGGAGAATCTGGACAAATTGGACAGCCAGGGCCCCAGGGGGCACCTGGACTTGCTGGACTAGCTGGTGTTGGAAAACCAGGTGAACCAGGTTTACCAGGACTTTTAGGACCTAAAGGTGAACCAGGATTTAAAGGACCACCTGGATATCCTGGTATTGCAGGCCCAAAAGGAGATAAAGGAATTGGCGTACCAGGATTACCGGGACTTAAAGGTCCTCCAGGATTACAAGGGCCACCGGGCCAACCTGGCTTACCAGGTATTGGTAAACCTGGCATGAATGGCTTCCCAGGACCAAAAGGGCACCATGGTAACCCTGGGTTACAAGGGCAACCAGGACTAGAAGGACCTGTTGGACCACCTGGGCTTCAAGGTCCACCAGGAGTTCCAGGTGTTGGAAAACCAGGTCAAGATGGTCTTCCTGGTGAAATTGGAATGCCTGGTGGCAAAGGTGATCAAGGACTTCCTGGTTTACCTGGAGCTCCAGGTCTTCCTGGAATTGGCAAACCAGGTTTTCCTGGACTTAAAGGTGAGCGTGGTTTCGGTGGTCCACTAGGCCCCATTGGCCCAAAAGGTGAGAAAGGTCATGTAGGTGAACCAGGTATTGGAGGCCAACCAGGTGAGCCGGGTCCAATCGGTTTACCAGGACCTCTGGGACCTCCAGGTGTTGGTGGATTTCCAGGGCCCAAAGGAGATCGTGGCATTGGAGGCCCTGAAGGAGCAACAGGACCAAAAGGTGAACCAGGAAGTCAAGGACTTCCAGGAAAACAAGGATTTCCAGGTGAAGTGGGTCCTCAGGGTCTGAGAGGTTTGCCAGGACCATTAGGTCCTAAAGGAGAATCTGGACACAAAGGTTTAATTGGACCACCTGGTGCACCTGGATTGCCTGGACCTAAAGGAGAATCTGGAATTCCCGGTGAATTAGGTTTGCAAGGACCAACTGGAATACCTGGTCTTGCAGGGCCAAATGGTCCTATTGGTCCTCCTGGACTACCAGGACCAAAGGGAGAGCAAGGTTTACAGGGGGCACCTGGTGCACCAGGTGTTGGCAAAGCTGGCTTGCCAGGCCAACAGGGTCCAATAGGGCCACCTGGAGCTTTAGGACCACCTGGACAACGTGGCTTACCTGGTCCTCCTGGTCCACCAGGTGAGCCTGGACTTCCAGCAGAAATCCCACCTACACCACCAGGAATGGGTCAATATTTGCCAAACATAGGACCTGCAATTGATGGAGTAAAAACCCCACATGGTTACCAAGGAAAGAAAGGGGGTACAGTCCCAGTTCATGAGATGCCAGCCTTTACAGCAGAACTAACCACTGCCTTCCCACCGGTAGGAGAACCCATAAAGTTTGAAAGGTTATTGTACAATGGCAGACAAGGCTACAATCCACTCACAGGCATGTTCACTTGTGGAATCCCTGGAATCTACTACTTTTCCTACCATATCCATTGTAAAGGTGCAAATGTTTGGGTGGCGTTGTACAAGAATGCTGAACCATTGATGTACACATATGATGAGTATAAAAAAGGCTATTTGGACCAAGCTTCAGGAAGTGCAGTGGTCCCACTGATGCACGGAGACAGAGTATATATTCAAATGCCGTCAGATCAAGCATCTGGACTCTACGCCGGACAATATGTCCACTCATCATTCTCTGGATATTTATTGTATCCAATGTGAACAAAAATTAGTAGAGACTCAAATTAAATTTGCTTTTACTTTTTTATATTGGTAATAACTGCCTTAAAACACTGCTACCAGTGGCAAAATTTTGCTAAACGGTATATTTCTGGCCTGAAGGCATCACCTTATGTTGACTAGTTGGACCATCCTTTACCACAGCTAAATCTATTGTACTATGCAAATTATATAAAAACAGAGCTGAAGACTTTATTTTCATTGAATTAAGGTCTGGTGCTACCCTCTATGGAAATAGTGTTTTGGCACATATTGCACATACAGATCAAAAAGTTGTTGTTTTTTTTTGTTTTTTTTTTTAACTCTGGCATCATTCTTTCAACTACATTATTATTTGAAATTAATATATTTTATTGCATAGTTTACAGATAGATTTCTGAAAAGTAAAAAGTTTTACTAGAAGAAAAAAAATCAACAAAAAGCAAGGCTATTGTTACAAGATAAGAAATCTGTGTTAAGTAACGCTCATATCTGTCCGCCATGTTTTAGTAAATGATAGAGACATTTTTGCCATGTGTAAAGCAATATCAAGGGTTTCTTTTAACAAATAGTGCTGCTCTTCCCCAACTGGAGCTGCAATACCAGACAACCTATGGTCAGGAGTGGCACTGTTTCTGGGGAAAAAAGCAGATCCTTTTTCTAAACAGTAAGAATGGATGATTGGGAAAGCAGTTTGGTTATTCAAAGCAAATTATCTTTGACTTTTCCAATGAATTGTCTGACTACATCCTGTAAATGAGGTGCTGATTAATTTTTCATGGCGATCACAAAGCTCCAGATCATACATTTCCTGCATTTCCTATAACCAGAAATTCTTAGAGTATTTTTCGTACTGTTTTTATGCGAAAACACAAAGTAAATTTGAAAGGTGGCGATATATTTTCTATACCGAGGCACAAATTAGAATTTAACTTCAGTGGTGCCTAACCCTACTACACGATTTTCTGCTTTAGTACGACTGTGGGTCCTGAAGTGTATCATTGCATAGAATTTACCTTTATATGTGCAGAGTTAGTATTACTTTTACTTGAGGATTTTTTTTTTTTAAAGGAACGCTAAACCTAGAAATGTAAACTACAAATATAGTGGTTGTTACTGTTTGTTAGTCTAGCCTTATAGAAATCATGCAGAAAATGAGGCTTATTTTGCTGATTTATTCAATTTTTTACTGGTAACTGGTAGAAGGACGTGGACCGTGGCAAGGTCAACGTAACCAACTTGTCTTACTGCAGAACAGGGAGACTCCAGCCAGTTCCCTATGGGCACATCTACACAGGACACCCAAATCTATTGTGGATTCTGCTGTGTAGTGAAATCCATGATAACAAAATGCATAAAGATTAAAAATCCACACCAAATATCAAGAGTTTTGAGTTGCTCAATTCTCAGCCATTTTGCTTCTACTTTATTCTGCTGCCGATCTTACGCCCAAGCATCCGAACAGGAAATAGTCAGTGTATCTGCTGGTCAATAAGGAAGCAGCAGGACAAGGGGTGGACATACCATTTGGTGGAACCTTGGCAGCTGCACAGGGACCCTAGTGATAAGGGGGTTCATACACTATTCTTACACAGGGGCCATTTTCTTGTGGTTGAGCTCCTAGTAAATAGAGCGATTTCTTTACATATTTCTTGTTTTTTTTTGTAATATGAGACACAATAGGATCAAACAAAATAAGGATATCGACTATGTAATTGTTGAGATACCTTCTGGACATTTTCTGTGTTTACTGTTCCTTTAAAGGGAACCGGTCAACAGGTTTTCCCAATATAAAGTATGGCCACCACCATTGAGGCCTCTTCAACAGCATATTAGAATACTGTAAAAAAAAAAAAAGAATTCCCAATCCACTGTGTTGATCTTAAAAAATGGCCTTGTATTATACCCACAGACAGTGCGGTCCAGTTCGATGGCGCCTCTGGTCTTGATCGGGAGCCTCTTCACTTCCTTCAATCACCATTCTCCTTCCCTGCTTCATGTGGATGACAAGTCCTATGTCATCCACTCGGTATCCCCCATCGCGCTCCTATGCAGACGTACTTCTCTCCTCCCTGCCAAGGGCAAAGCAAAGTACTGTAGCGCGCATGCACCGGCTTTACCGAAGAGTCATCGGCTCTCTTTGGCCTTTCCCGACACATGTGCACTACAGTACTTGGATCTGCCCTCAGCAGGTCAAACAAAGAAGTATGCTTGCGCAGCAAAGCGATGGAGGACACTGATGCGTCATCCACATGACATGTAGGGAAAGAAGACGAAAATTTAAAGAAGAGAAGAGGAGCCAAATAAAGTCCAGGGACGCCCATCGGAAAGGACCGTGCCGTCTGTGGGTATAATAAAAGGTCTTTTTGGTTGGCTGCAGAGGAGTTGGGGACTTCATTTACAGCATTCTAGTATGCTGTGACAGAAGGCTTAAAGGTGGTGGCCGTACTTTGTTTGTGGAAAATCTGGTGACAGGTTATCTTTAAGAATGATTTTCTTTTTTTTATGCTTTGGATGCCTATGCAAGATTTTTATTCTATGATTTTAATGTATCTAAAATGACAAATGAAGCACCTTTAAAAAAAAAAAAAAAAAAAATCGTTATGAAAAATGTTTCTTGATACCTCCTGTGCAGAATTAAGCATATCCATGGTAACAAACTACAAACACTGTGTAGTCTGATCCTGCATACGCTGTCCAACCTGCTCAAGACAAAACAGGATGGAAGGG
Organism: Ranitomeya imitator; assembly: GCF_032444005.1. Lineage (NCBI taxonomy): Eukaryota > Metazoa > Chordata > Amphibia > Anura > Dendrobatidae > Ranitomeya > Ranitomeya imitator. The sequence goes on along the minus strand of NC_091284.1, from coordinate 81,656,947 downwards.
AGTATGGCAGCAGGATCAGAATACACAATGGGGATGAATAGATCTGTATTGGAGCTGTGCACATAGCACAGTATATTTTTTGGCAAAAACATATTTTTTTTCATTTCCGATGTATTAAAGGAATGCAAAAAACATGAAGGTGAAGATGAACATGCCCTAAACGCTCACCTTTAAACCAATTCTGCTGCATGACCAGTTAGATGTAATGTGCACTGCTCAGGGGCTTAGGAAATTAGGAGGGGTTGTTTAATGTATTGTATATGCCGCACATATATTTCACGAATTTGATCTGAAATTTAGATATTTGCTATAGAAATGCTGCCAGCAAATGATCACTAACCTGAAGTAGACAATGGATATCCAAGTTATTATATACGCCACACATCATCCTAGGCAACAGACATAGGGAGCAAAGAGTATATTGATTATTCGTGGTTTCATTATATCCATAGCTTAAATAAACTGTTCTATATTTGGGCAATACAATTTTAAAGTAAAAAAAAAAAAAAAAAAAAAAAAAAAATGCAAAACAAACTTTTTTATGCAAATATTTTTATCATGCTTTAAATATTCAATAGTTGACAGATTTTCAAAGTATTGATTTGAATTCCTAATTTTACCAAGATAGATTAGTTTCATTCTAAAACATATATGCATCCACCCTGCTGGTTACTACTACACTATTACTATATCTATTCAGTTACATCATTAAATTATTTTTGTTTAAAAAAAATGAAAAAATTGCAGTATTTTACAAATGCATCTCAGATTACCTGAATCACTGCACAGCATAAATATGACATACTGTATTTTCAAATGGTGCTAAACATAAAAAAGTCAATTCTGTTTAATTTAATGTAAAAATCAAAATTGAAGAATATTTTTCTTGAAATGATATGTCCCTGTGATAATCTGAGGCAATCTAATGAACACTGCGGTTCTGTAGGTGATACTGGCGGTGCGCACACGTGGTTACTGCTGTTCTTGAAATCTGGAGTTAGCTCACAAGTAAGATCCTGATTGGAATGTGAAACAGAAAATCTACAAAGTGTTACCGAACAATAAAGTTATTTTCCCCAAATCTGTGGTACTGTTACCTTATTTTCACGACGATATAGATGGAGAGAGAGACAGAAGGAGAGGGATGGGGGAGAAAGGGAAAGAGAGGAGGAAGAGACAGGAGAGAAAGGAAAGGGAGAGAGTGGAGAAAGGGAGAGAGAGAGAAGATAAAGAGGGAGCGGAGAAGAGAGGGAGAGGAGAGGAGAGAGAGAGAGGGAAGGCGAGGGAGAGGCAAAGAGGAGAGAGAGATGTGAGCGGAAAGGATAGAAGAGAAAGTAAAGGAGAGGAGAGGGAAGGAAAGAGGGGGAGAGGGTAAGAGAGACACGAGAGAGGAAAGCAGAGAAGAGAGGAGATAGAGGGAAAGAGGAGAGAGGAGAAAGACAGGAGAGTGAGGAAGAGGAGAGGAAGAAAGAGAGGGAAGGAGAGGGAAAGAGACAGGCAAGAGAGGAAATGGAGAGAGGAAAGGAGCAGAGAGAGGGAAGGAGAGGGAAAGGGAAAAATGGAGAGAAACAGGACAGAAAAGAGAAAGAAAGAGGAGAAAAAGGGAGAGAAGAGGAAGAAAGAGGAGGGAGAAGGGAAGGGAGAGGGAAGAGAAAGAAGAGTGGAGAAAAAGAGAGGCGAAAGATAACAGATCCAAAGAAAAAGGAAGGTATCAAAGTAGATCAAATGCAACATTTGGGGACCTTATTGGCCTAATGAATTGAAACACTTTTTCCCTTTCACTAGGGAGTGCTGTCTTTCTTTTTCCTTGGAGCATACAAATAAAGACAATGAAACAATGATTCAGAGGATTGTATTTACGCATGAATTCACACATTGCTGCTTCATTTTTTTTCTACATAAAGTTAATGCAAAGAAGATAGGTACACAAATAGAGGGACAGGCAGATAACGTCATGGCTGAAAGTGTTGTCACGCTTGAAATTGTTTCAGAATATGAAATAGTTTTCCCAGAAAATTATAGCAATTACGCGTTTTGTTATAGATCTTTATTAACTTGGTGTATTAGAACAACACAAAAACAGAGAAAAGAAAGGCAAATTGGAGATAATTTCACACAAAACCCCCAAAATGGGTCTGACAAAATTGTTGGCACATTTCCAAAATTGTGGGTAAACAACTTTGTTCACACTCACCTGTGGAAAGTAACAAGTGTGGGCAATATGAATAATCACACCTGAAACCAGATAAAAAGGGGAGAAGTTGAGTTAATCTTTGCTTTGTGTATCACACTAAGCATGGAGAACAGAAAGAGAAGAGAACTGTCTGAGGGCTTGAGAACCAAAATTATTAAAAAATATCAACAATCTCCAGGTTACAAGTCTATCTCCAGAGATCTTGATGTTCCTCTGTCCATGGTGCGTAACATAATCAAAAAGTTCCTGGATGTGGACAGCAGAGAAAAATAGATGAAAGGTTGCAGCACAGGATAGTCCGGATGGTGGATAGGCAGCCCCAGTCAAGTACCAAAGAAATTTAAGCTGTCCTGCAGGCTCAGGGGGCATCAGTGTCAGAGCAAACTATCTTTCGACATTTTAATTAAATGAAATGCTGTGGCAGGAGACCCAGGAGGACCCCTCCGCTAGGGTCGGACTGGCCCACAAGAGGACCGGAGGTTTCTCCTGTGGGCCCATGTGCTAGCACCGTCTACAGCTACAGGCTAAGCGGTGATGAACTGCTGGCATGTCTGCAGGAGGAGAGAGATTCACTGATGAGTGCATCGCTCTACCTGGTAGTTCCAAGTGCGGTATAGCAGTGATCAGGATCCAGCAGGATTAATCAGCTGCTGGATCCTAATCACTGCGATACCGCACTTGCAACAACCAGGGAGAGCAGTGCTGCTGTTGCTAAGGGTAACACTGATTGGCAGCAGTGCATCCAATCAATGTTAGTTTTCGTTGTGGCCTCTTCCCTGTGCTGACAGCTGGTGATGAGCTATGCTGTGATTAGTAAAGTGCTCCTGCCCCACAGTGTCACAGGCGGACAGTAAGAAGCACAGGGAGGATGGCTCCCTGCTACATCACTCAAAGGTTAGATTTATGTAGCTGAGCAGGATTATCACCTATAACTAACTGAGCACCCGCCAACACCAACAGTAAGTGTCAATGGGGGACTTATTGGTGATAAAGGGTGAGAGGGCTCAGTCACTAAGGGAGGATTGAGAACCCTTTTCCCTCATTTTTTGTTTCGCCGATAACTGACTAAGCCTCTTCTGCATCACACCTGACTGGTAAAATGTCACCATTTTTGGTACAATGACCCCCATCCTGTGTCCCATCCAGTAATATCCCCATCCTGGGCCTCCTGGTATGTCCTTATCCTGGTATAATGCTCTCCATCCTCATATGATGTCCATATCCTGGTATAATGCACACTACCTTAAAATAACATCCTCATCTTAGTAGAATATCCACCATCCTGGTATATTGTCCACTATCCCGGTATAAGGTCCGCCATCCAGGTACAATGAACTCCATTCTAGTACAATGTCCTCATCCTAGTATAATGGTCCTGTTTCAAGCAAACTTTATTAAAAAATTTACATAAATAAGCAAAATTGGGGAAAAAAATAGAGGATGAAACGAAAATATTTTACTTAATAGGGAACAACACAAAGGGAAAAAGTTGAGGGATAAAAAGGGAACATATACATAAATAAACTAACAGTATTGTATACACTCTTATATGTTTAAGATTATTGTACTTGTTTTTATTATGTATACCCCTCCTTACATGTAAAGCGCCATGGAATAAATGGCGCTATTACAATAAATAATAATAATATGCGGTTAGGTGTACATTCAATCCTTAAAGTTAAGAGGGAGAGAGGTAATTTAAGTGGCAAAGTCAATCCAGGGTTTCCACCTTTTGTGATATGTGTTGAAGTAATTATTTGTTATAGCGTGACTCTTCTCATATGAGTTGTGTAGTGACAGTTTGTCTAAAATATAATTTATGTTAGGCTAAGGGTCTTCTCTCCAAAAAGTCGCTATAGCATTTTTTGTAAGCAGACATAAATGAATTATGTATTTGTAAGAAGTTTGGATTTTGTCTAAATCAAGTAAAGCCATTTGAGGTGTTAAATCTATTTTTTAACTATTTTAGAGATTTCTAACCATCACGGTCTTACTTTAGGGCACTCAAAGAATATATGAATCATATCTCCTGCGAATCCGCATCCTCTCCAACAATAGGGAGTTCTACCTGGAAAAATTCTAGCTAATTTTGAGGGAATAAAGTACCATCTAGACACTGTTTTATAATATGACTCATGTAGGGAGGTGCAAATATTTGAGGAATATGTCAGTTTAAAAGCATTGCGCCATTGTTCTTGAGATATAGTAAGGTTAAGATCTCTTTACCAATTAGTCATAAATAGGGTTTTTCCATCAACAAGCTCCAAGTTCAAAGAATCGTAAATACTACTAGATTTCCAGTAGGATTTATTGTTAGGATTGCACAAAAGACTAGTAGCTTCAGTTTTTTCCTTAAGAATTTTAAAATATATTTTTTGAGTATTATAAAAAGATTAACATCATGGGTAGAAATATTTTTATGAGCTAATAAAGATTTTTTTCTTATGAACTGAGTTCCATTGTACAAATCTTTTACCAAGATAATGTTTGCTTGTTTCCAGGAAATAGGGATCTCCTCCCCAATCATTATTCCAAAAAGCCTTAAAGGAATATTTTTCATTCAAATAGTTTTTATTGAAAATTTTCTCAACCATGTGAACAGGACATAATACGAGACATGACACGAAGGGGTGGGAGGAGGTGAGGGTCAAGGGACTAGGGAAAAGGGGGTGCCACATGAGGGTAAAGGGGAAGGAACAAGAACAAGGTAAGAAGACAAATATGATCTACGTACGCAGCGTAGATAATTTACACAATTATAGCAACCTTTGTAGGTATTTATATAACAATCATTAGTTGGTACAAAACCGTGGAGAATAATGCTGTTGTAGCATCCTAGAAAACTGCATGCCTCTAATTGATTTTATTAGTTAGGAAAATCAAAAACTCTCAAGTATTTTATGTAGTATAAGAATAAACAATGCAAATTTAATATTTATCAACATTCTGTAACCATAACTATAACTGTAAGTGTAAGAACCCACATATGTGTGACCATAAAAATTAGGGGTAAGTCTCTAACCAGCGATGCCATTTGATTGCAAATTTTTTGAAACCTGCATTGGCAATGGAAAATTTATATTCGTAAGATTTATGTAGGGAAACCAGATCAATAATCTCTTGCGCTGTAGGAGGGGATGGTTTTTTCCAGTGAAATGCAATGGAATTTTTTGTTACGAGGAGAATATGTGCTACGATGGGCCTAAGGGAGGGGTTAATACGGTCAATACCTATGGACAGCAGTGCAAGTTGAGGGGAGAGATCAATCTTCCCTTTTGCTAAATTGTTTAAAATGTTGGAGATTCCTCGCCACAATGGCTTCAGTTTAGGGCATTGCCAGAAAATATGGAGTATGTTTCCCCTTTTCCCACAATTCCTCCAGCAGTCAGGAGAGATGCTATCATTTATGGAGAATAGTCTTGATGGGGTTAGATACCACCTAGATATCATCTTAAAGAAGGACTCTTGCAGGGTTAAGGAGATCGTGGACGAGTAAGTGTAAGAAAGGGCCTCCTCCCACTCTTCCGTCTGGAATGTAGTTTGAAGGTCTCTCTCCCACCTAATCATTGAGTCAGTTTTGGTAAAGATCATATTCCTGTTGAACCACCCATAGATATACCTATAGCTCCAAAAGATGCTATGGCCTGGGTTACACAGCAGGTTGATAGAGGGTTCCGTAAAGGAATATTTTTAAGTTGATTAAATCTAGTTCCTCTTTTGTTATGAACCTGAAGTTTGGCTAAACATTTCCAAGCTGAAAGAGTCGCTGTGATAGTTGGTGAAGAAAATGTTATTGGACTGGAAGATAGAAGATAATACAATATAAGGCCTAAAAGAGGGTTATCATTATTAGTGTGTCTTTCTATCTCAGACCATGCTGGATTATTATCCGATCTAATCCAACATAATGATTGCTTGATTAAGTTTGCATGGTAGTAACTTACCAAATTTGGAAGAGCAAGACCTCCCTTTAGTTTTATCCTCATAAGAGTAGTGGAAGCAACTCCAGCTCTTTTTTTTATTCCAAACAAATCTATTTACTATATTTTGTAGTTTCCTAAGAAGCTTTAAGGGAAGAACCAAGGGAATAGCTCTAAAAATCTAAAGAATCTTTGGAAGTATAAAGAATTTAAACAAAATGATCCTTCCAACCCATGAGTATCTTTTAAGGGTTTTTTGCAGATTAAGATCAATAGTTTTTATGAAAATCTCTTGAAATATAAATACCAAGATATACAATGGCTTCCTTTTCCCAATCCAAAATTTTAGATTTAGATTTGTTAATTTTGTAATATGAAATTTTAGAAAATTCTTCAAAAATCTGTATGGTATTTTTTTAAAGGTTTTACGATACTAGATAAACTTAAAATGATATAGTCAGAGAATAGACCCAATTTATACTGATTTTTCCCAATTTGAATGCCTTCTATTCCCTGACTTGATCTTATGTACTCAGCTAACGACTCCATTAATAAAGCAAATAGTAAAGGTGAAAGGGGGCATCCCTGCCTGGTTCCATTAGTAATCTGTATTTTTTTTTAGACAAATGGTTGTTTGCAAATATGTTTGCCGACGGGTATGCATATAAAGACATGATCATCCTAATTATCCTAGAATTAAAGCCAAATTTACGTAGAGTAGCTGCTAAAAAATCCCAATTCACTCTATCGAAGGCTTTCTCTGCTTCTAAAAACACAAGCAGAGAAGAAATTTTGTTAAGTTTAATATGATTTATTAAATTAAATACTCTCCTTGTTCCATCACTGGTTTGACGGCCCTCAATAAATCCTAGTTGATCCTTATGGATGATACTTGGAAGGATCTTTTTAAGGCTATTAGCGATAACTTTAGAATAAATCTTAACATCCGTGTTTATCAAAGATATAGACCTATAGCTTATAACTGATTTTAAATCTCCTTTAGATTTAGGAATTAACGTTATTGTGGCCTGTAACATTTCTGTGGGAAATTCACCTAATTGTGATGCCTTATTAAATACTTGAGTTAAGAAAGGGGTGAGATGCGTAGCAAAGGATTGGTAATACTCAGTGTAACCATCCGGTCCTGGAGATTTTTTAGTTTTAAGACTTTTAATAATTTCTAAGACCTCAGATTCCAAAATAGGGGCATCGAGACAAGACAGGTGCTGATCAGTAACCTTGGGAAGGCTAATCTGGGTAAGAAATTTATTAATGCTTTGTTTATCAGGTTGTTGGATATTTTTAACTAGAACCTACCAGGAAGATAGAAACATATACTGTGGTCCAAGAAGTGCCACAAAAATATTCATTAAAATGAACATATTTTATTTACATTTAGATTAAAATACACTACATACATACATAAACATAAATGACAAGGTGCCTCTGTACAACCAAAAAATGCGGTCAGCACGAGTAAAACACTTGTTATATGCGCAAATAAAATAGGTCTAGGAGTGAGATAAATCCTTCTGCTATACAGTTATACACTAAGTCTCTTCAATTACAGCGCTGCATATATCTGAATCATGCAACAAGTAGTTTGGACTAGACCATAAATTGTCTTGCCAAGCATATAATCCAATGCTACTAAGCGCTGCTTGAATTGCGGCCACTTAATCTGATGCAATGCGCTGAGACTGGTAAACTTAATAGTACGCTACTCCAAGTATCGACCAAGGTTTTTATCACCTTCACCGCCATCTGCTGAATATCATAACTTGTGCCATAGTGGCAATACCATTAGCAAAATACGTGAAAGGGTATGCGGAAACAGCACGCCACCAGGCTGAGCACGTCCGAGTGAAGACACAGAGCAGGTAATATGTATGGAGCAAGGGACACTTCACGTGAACCATCGGTATTTTGCTAATGGTATTGCCACTAAGGCACAGGTTATGATATTCAGCAAATGCTCCTCCACTCAAAGATTGGATTTACGGTACATTTCTTGCATAAAAAAACAGAAAACACCAGCAGATCTGATGAATTTGTCAGGTGGCATAGCCATTTCCCCACCTGGCTCTAGAGAACTGATCTAATATGGAGTTGTAACAACAAAACTCACAAAAATATTGCACAAACATTTAGCAATTGTTCAAAGATTTCAAACCACTTTTGTGTGGAGTAAAAGCTTTGACGGATCGGTTCTAGTCTGAGTTTAAGACATTGTGTACATATAACCATATGGTCGCTGTAGGTTTTGTACATGACTGACTGTTTTCGAAACATGCAGAACACCATGCAAACTGTATGGGCACGATTATCCTCATGCATGTAAAATAAGTAATTCTTGCCATGGAAGGAATCTTTATCAACCACTTTTGTTGGGGCTACATTTATTATGTACAGAGTAACATTCTTTCATTTATTTTTTAAAATTTACAAGAATGTACATGAAACGTCTGCTCGCAACAAGAAAAACCGTTAAAGTGAAGAAAAAAAAATCATGTAAGTCCCTGACAGACACACAGATGCTGGTGTGTTTTTCACCGACTGATGAAAAGATAGGTTTTAATGTGCAGAGAAGGGAAGATGTCCAGATCAATGTTTGTAACGTTTGACTAGGGATGAACAAACCCAAACTGTTAAGTTTGGGCTTCGTACTGGACGCCTAGTGAACCGAACCCAGAACATTGACTTCTTACTGTACGTCCGGTTTGGCAGATTAATGAAGCTTGTTGAAAGGCTGCAGCACAGCCAATCAACAACCTTTTCTGGAGTGGGCACTTCCAGCACCATCCCAGCCATGCGGCCCGCAGCTGCCTGCTTTGCCTTAGTCGGTTATTAAAAATAGAGAGGACCCCACATCATTTTTAGGGTCCCACTCCATTTTTATTAACCAGCCAAGCAGACAGCTGTGAACGGGTGAACGGATATATTAATAAGCTGGGAAGCTCCATGGTTACTGGCTCCTTCCCAGGATAATAAGACAAGCTCACAGTTGTCTGCTTTCCCTTGGCTGGTTATAAAAATAGGGGTATACCCTACATCATTTATTTTTCATTTAACAAGAACAGTAAAATACACAAGCAAGGCACTGGTCGACTTGAACCTCCACCTCCTGATTCAAGATTTTTTATCTCAAGTCATTTTCCTATCCACATTTGTTTGCAGGGCAATTGTCCTGCTCTTACCCGCATTTTGCTTCCTTTTTCAGCTCCCAAGCCCTTACTATGACCATTTTACAGCAAAGCTTGATTACTCTTAATTAGAGCTTATTATAATTCAGCTGTAATAGACCGTATTCTTCACACTCTTTAGCCAAGTGCAAAGCCTGGAACTTATAAAGATAGATTATATAGTGTCCACCATGTCACATCCACGAGTCATGATTAAAATAGATATGACAACATTAATATGCCTAATTGGGGATAAAGGGGTGCAAGGAGGTGAAACCGGATGCGTTTTGAACGATTACTGCTTTCTTAAAGGGACTCTGTCACCTGAATTTGGAGGGAACAATCTTCAGCCATAGGGGCAGGGTTTTCGGGTGTTTGATTCACCCTTTCCTTACCCGCCGGCTGCATGCTGGCTGCAATATTGGATTGAAGTTCATTCTCTGTCCTCCATAGTACATGCCTGCACAAGGCAATCTACAATGAAGGACGAGTAATAAAATGGCATGTGACGTCACATATATAGCCCTAGAACACTTCCTTCATCTCCTCCTCACCTTCAGATAACAAAACTAGGAAATACATAAATCTGTATGTCAGATCATCCATGTCCCTCTCCTCCCTCATAGTCCTGTGACTTGTTGGAAAGCAGGGATCACACAGTCCTCGTATAGGCGGTAGTGTGCTGTATGGCCAAGAATCTTGCTCTCACATTCTGTACAGTTTATCGTGCATTTCCAAGACTTCACAGCAAGTACAAGTGAAACACATGAAAACAAGGGCATCACCGCTATGTGGTTTTGCCATTGATTTCTCAGCTGCATGGCACAAAGATGCCCTGTGGATGCAGAAGTTGTTAACTCCTGAAGCAGAAGTCTCCGTCCTCTGCCCTGTCTGCAGTAAAATAAAAACATGACAGTGGTTACCTTTAATTTATAAAATAAGTTTAATTCATTTTCAGACCCCTGGTGTGATGTTTGCAGCCTAATCTACCGCAAGATTTACTTTTTTCTTGTGGAGCGTATCCCCCGTATAGTCTGGATGCCAGATCTGTGTGCACATCGGGTTGTGCAGTCTTCACTGACACCTCCTATCCGTAGGTTGCTTTCACATTGTGGTCAGGCTCCCGTTCATTGGTCTCGTCGAGGCTTATGTCCAGACCCACCACGGGCGTATGTCCCGAATGGGCCATAGACTATAATGGTGCTGGCAAAGAAAACATGTGGTCTGCCGTGCATCATTTCCTGGCGTGCATGCCTACTGGATGCGGACACTCAGAAGTAGTAGAGTGCGTCTGGGTGTCCATCTCCAGTAGGCATATACAAATGAAAACTATGCACGTCAGAGCACACCTTCTCTCTGTCCGCACCATTAAAGTCTATGGCCTTGTCGACGCAAAAGCCCGAATCGCCTTTGCGAGGGGTTCGGATGTAAGCCCCTAAGGGAGCAATGAACAGGTGCCTGACCACAATGTGAAAGCACCCTTGTTCATCATGCACTTTCCTCCTCATCTATTGCCCGTTTTTTCGGTCCTCCCTGAAGCTGTACACGTTTCCTCTCCAGTGGCTATCTGTGCACAACCCTCTCTCTGGGTTAGGCCGGGATCATACACTGCGAGATACGGCCGAGTCTCGCAGGTTAAAACCAAGCTCTGGCACCGGCACTCCAGAGCGGAGCGTACGGCCGCATAGCAATACATGGAGCCGCACGCTCCGCTCCGGAGTGCCAGCGCCAGAGTTTGGTTTTAACCTGCGAGACTCAGCCGTATCTCGCTGTAGTGTGACTCCGGCCTTAGGCCTATGCTCACACAGCATTTTTTTCTGCAGGGAAAAACCTGTTCTCTGTAGACAAATCACACAAAATTTGCAGCGAAAAACCCCCCAAAACTGCAGCTTAAAATGACACAAAAAAATCAGAAACTACATTTTGAATGATGTGTTCTTACTGCCAAGAGTGCAGGAACAAAATGCTGCAACAACGCTGTGTGTGAACATATCGTATGCGTCCTTTTTGCAGTCAGAAAAATTGCTTGTAATTAGTGGCAATGGCCACACATCGGCTTTCCATGTTACATATCATTGGAAGGTAGGTTTGTACGCAGGATCATTTATGCAATGTTCACTTCCCCTCCACTCACGTTTGTGTTGCCAGCACATCCTGTGTACATAATGGCATGTTCTGCCAACAAACCATAGTTTATGACTCAATAAAATATGCATTGAATGACAGACAAGTTTTTTCTTTTTTTTAATTTAATGACTGGGAAGGTTTACAATGGGCAAATACAAATGTTCTGCTGATCACTTCCATGTTTAAAAGGCCTTGAAGAGATCACATATACAAGCAGTCAGTGACCACAATCATGAGCGCTCACTGCGGCACAATGCCATCTCCCCTAATGTGCAGGAACTTTTACTAAACTAAAACATATGGTGTAAAATCCTCGGTTCACACAACATGTACAATGAAAGTGTCCCTAAAGCTACACAATAAATAACCTTCCCCCCTGCTTGTTTTCTCTGTATCGCCACCTCACCTCTTCTTTGATTGCCAGAGAAGGGCTAAGATAAGTGGAAAACAAGTAGGTGGGAAGGGGTAGTTAAATGATGGGCAGTGCCATGATGCGCCGAGCACCTGTGCTTGGTTTGAACAGTCATTCTGTGCTAACAGGGTGCCATTAAATTAGATATACATGAATGACAAAGTCAGAAATAAGGATTCAATCTTGCAACATGCAGAATAAACTTGTTGGCCTGATAATTCAGTCAGAACAGATTAATCTCAGTCGTGGTGCATATATATATATATTGACAAAGGCTCAGGAAAAGCCAAAATGTTGCCCAGAACATGTGGGGCTGAATAAAGTTTTTCACCTTAAGGATTTTGGAGTGCTGCCTTCTTTTTTTTCTTCTGTCTAAATTGGGCAAGTATTGGACTTTTGCCTGGGAGGCTTGGCACCCGCCAAAGATTATTGTGCTGTTATATATATATATATATATATATATATATACACCGTATATACATACACACATATGTATATATGTGATATTGTAGAGGTGATATCAAGCACATGTGGGGGTCACAGGATATATAGGAACAGAGGGTACACGGAGGGATGCAGGATATGTGCAGATATCCAGTGTGCCATGCACCACCAGGGAGTCACAGACGGTTGATGGTAATACTGATGATGAATAGTTTCTTCAATCGATAATAAATATACGTGTCATTCTGTCTGACAATACTTCACACTTCCATTACTTTTAGGCAGTCATGAATGAAGGCAACAAATGGTCTAGAAATGTTGAGCTAGACAAAGCAAGAGCATCTACTAAACGGCATCGCAGTGGGCATATGTAGTCGAGGAGTACCATACGTCCGAGTATGGACCGGCGGTGGTTCCCCCAACACGAACAGCTTTAATTGTATGAGGCTGGCAAGTTTGGGTCAGGAGACCCGCAGCCAGTCAACATGTCAGCTAATGGTCTATATAGATTGGCCGAACACTGATGACCGTTCATAGGAAAACACATTGCTGTTTATCCACCGATGCAAAAGAGCGATGATCATCAGACAAGCCGGCAAATTGCCCATTCATTGGGCCATTGGATAGGGTATGTCAGAATTAAAACCCTCAATAGCCAGTCACCCCACTGAACGGGGACAGAAAGAATTGGATAAATTATCTGAAATGTTCTGTTCCCATCAGTTATATTCAACCTGTGTAAACAGGCCCCGATGCAGGTGACGACTGGTTTGTTAATAGCAGATCTCTAAATAAAGTGGCATTTGGTATAGACAATCCTCTGGGAGCTAAATAGTCTGGACTCCAGATACATTGCAGAAGACCCAACAGAGGAGAAATATTTACACTAAATATGAATTTAGCCCACAGAGCATTGCCTAGACCAGTGTTCCTCAGCCCAAGTCCTGACGATCAAGACCAACAGATGTTTTAAGAGTTTCCATAGTATTTCACAGAGGATGGAATTATCACCTGGGAAATACTAAGGAAATCCTGAAAACATGATGTGTTGGTGGCTCTGGAGGACTGGAGTTGAGGGAACAATGTCTGAGGCCTATACATTTGGATTCCTAAATCGTCAGCTATGAATATGATTAATTCTGTTAACTTTTTAATATTTATAAGTGAACAATGTTTTCGGCCAAACATATTGAAGACGGTATCAATTCCGCTTCCGATCCAATGACTATTCACATTCAGGTCATGCGAATGGGGCTTCATCATACAATGGTTTTACCAAAGTTACATTAATTTTAATAAAGTAATAATTAAGATGATTCAACAGATTTGATCCAAACAATAATTAATAACATGACTGAAGGAAACAACAACAAAAAAACTATAATACATATTTGTTTTACAAAGTATTTTCATTACAGTCATATACAAAATGAACGGCATTGGATCTCCTTGTGCTTCAGGATCTGGGACAGTCCTCAGAAATAAAGATTCAGTGGTTCAAGAGTCAACGCTGCAGTCTTTAGTTTACCCAACAACTCATCCATCCAGGTCCATACACCGGGGTCAGGTGTGTGTAGTCTCTGGTCAATCAGACACTCAACAGGCAAAATAAGATCTGGATCATTCTAACAAAAAACTCCTTGGTTTTTATTTAAAAAAAAAAAAAAAAGTCCAAAATATATATATATAAAAAAATATGAATACTGTACAGTAAAGTTTATTCGGTGATAATCCGACTCTTTTCCATCTTTACGTCAAATTAGTTACTGTTTTGTGTTCAATAAGGTCTCTAAGAAACATTTGCTCTGCTGATATGTTGTGGTATTCATTCTGCCAAAGGGAAAGAAAAGAAGACAATGGATGAAAGTTATGTATACGACGTCTCATGGTATTATCTCTAATCATGACTAGAAAAATGGATTATCAGGTTTGACTGACTGGACACATTACATGTTGCCATGTGCTGCAGAATATGTGCCGCAGGGAGCTGTCAAAGCATTAAGATCCATCTCTCCCTGCAGAAGTACCCACAGGCCGCTCCTGCCAGAGACAGGGGGCATAAATACAAGGGCTGCGCAGTAGTCACAGGCCGCTCCTACCAGAGACAGGGGGCCTAAATACAAGGGCTGAGTCACAGGCCGCTCCTACCAGAGACAGGGGGCATAAATACAAGGGCTGCGCAGTAGTCACAGGCCGTTCCTACCAGAGACAGGGGGCATAAATACAAGGACTGCGCAGTAGTCACAGGCCGCTCCTACCAGAGACAGGGGGCATAAATACAAGGGCTGCGCAGTAGTCACAGGCCGCTCCTACCAGAGAAAGGGGGCATAAATACAAGGACTGCGCAGTAGTCAGAGGCCACTCCTACCAGAGACAGGGGGCATAAATACAAGGGCTGCGCAGTAGTCACAGGCCGCTCCTACCAGAGACAGGGTGCATAAATACAAGGGCTGCGCAGTAGTCACAGGCCGCTCCTACCAGAGAAAGGGGGCATAAATACAAGGGCTGCGCAGTAGTCACAGGCCGCTCCTACCAGAGACAGGGGGCATAAATACAAGGACTGCGCAGTAGTCACAGGCCGCTCCTACCAGAGACAGGGGGCCTAAATACAAGGGCTGCGCAGTAGTCACAGGCCACTCCTACCAGAGACAGGGGGCCTAAATACAAGGGCTGCGCAGTAGTCACAGGCCGCTCCTACCAGAGACAGGGGGCCTAAATACAAGGGCTGCGCAGTAGTCACAGGCCACTCCTGCCAGAGACAGGGGGCACAAATACAAGGGCTGCATAGCAGTCACAGGTCACTCCTGCCAGAGACAGGGGGCATAAATACAAGTGCTGCGCAGTAGTCACAGGCCGCTCCTACCAGAGACAGGGGGCCTAAATACAAGGGCTGCGCAGTAGTCACAGGCCGCTCCTACCAGAGACAGGGGGCCTAAAAATGAGGGCTGCGCAGTAGTCACAGGCCACTCCTGCCAGAGACAGGGGGCACAAATACAAGGGCTGCTTAGCAGTCACAGGCTGCTCCTACCAGAGACAGGGGCATAAATACAAGGGCTGCGCAGTAGTCACAGGCCGCTCCTACCAGAGACAGGGGGCATAAATACAAGGGCTGCGCAGTAGTCACAGGCTGCTCCTACCAGAGACAGGGGGCCTAAATACAAGGGCTGGGCAGTAGTCACAGGCCGCTCCTACCAGAGACAGGGGGCCTAAATACAAGGGCTGCGCAGTAGTCACAGGCCACTCCTACCAGAGACAGGGGGCACAAATACAAGGGCTGCTTAGCAGTCACAGGCTGCTCCTACCAGAGACAGGGGCATAAATACAAGGGCTGCGCAGTAGTCACAGGCCACTCCTGCCAGAGACAGGGGGCACAAATACAAGGGTTGCGTAGCAGTCACGGGCTGCGCAGTAGTCACAGGCCATTTCTGCCTGAGACAGGGGGCATAAATACAAGTGCTGTGCAGTAGATACAGGCTGCTCCTGCCTGAGACAGGGGGCATAAATATACAAGTCACACGTCTGCCCAAACAAAGCAAAAAGTTCAGAAACAGAAATGTGTGACTCTTGAAGAATATCCAACCCATTATTGCTGTGGCTAGTAATTAACTGCGGCGGTTTCAGATCTGCCCAAAAACTGCAGGAAGTATAAAGACCAATGGGGACCTAGAAGGTCTCAAAACAAGAGTGGCAGAGTACAGCTAAGCTAAATATATATTTTAATATATCCAAAGGAAAGACACAGTTTATAACATTTATACAGCAGTCATAGCGTTTGAATATATATATATTTTTTTATATAAAACTGTCTTTACTGAACAATAAACAAAGGTTAATAGATTATTCAGAAGCATTAGAAAAGATTTGACCAATACAGTTTTACAGTACTTTTTTTTTTTTTACATTAGACAGTGTATTATAACTATAACCAACTGCCCCTCCCCCCCCCGGGGCACACATCCACACCTTCATGGCACAATATCAATCAAGCCCAACAGGAATTCTTCCATCAATTTGCGCTCTCATGTACCAGTCTGTAAATTGGAGGCAACCATGAATCGCCTGGCGTATAGATACAGTTATATGAAAAAGTTTGGGCACCCCTATTAATCTTAAGCTTAATGTTTTATAAAAAGTTTTTTTTGCAACAGCTATTTCAGTTTCATATATCTAATAACTGTTGGACACAGTAGTGTTTCTGCCTTGAAATGAGGTTTATTGTACTAACAGAAAATGTGCAATCTGCATTCAAACAAAATTTGACCGGTGCATAAGTATGGGCACCCCACCAGAAATGTGACATTAATATTTAGTAGATCCTCCTTTTGCAAAAATAACAGCCTCTGGTCGCTTCCTGTAGCTTTTAAGAAGTTCCTGGATCCTGGATGAAGGTATTTTTGACCATTCCTCCTTACAAAACAATTCCAGTTCAGTTAAGTTTGATGGTCACCGAGCATGGACAGCCCTCTTCAAATTATCCCACAGATGTTCAATGATATTCAGGTCTGGGGACTGGGATGGCCATTGCAGAACAGTGTAATTGTTCCTCTGCATGAATGCCTGAGTAGATTTGGAGCGGGGTTTTGGATCATTGTCTTGCTGAAAGATCCATCCCCTGCGTAACTTCAACTTTGTCACTGATTCATGAACATTATTGTCAAGAATCTGCTGATACTGAGAGGAATCCATGCGTCCTTCAACTTTAACAAGATTCCCGGTGCCGGCATTGGCCACACAGCCCCAAAGCATGATGGAACCTCCACCAAATTTTACTGTGGGTAGCAAGTGTTTTTCTTGGAATGCTGTGTTTTTGGCCGCCATGCATAACGCCTTTTTGCATGACCAAACAACTCAATCTTGGTTTCATCAGTCCACAGGACCTTCTTCCAAAAAGAAATTGGCTTCTCCAAATGTGCTTTTGCATACCTCAGCCGACTCTGTTTGTGGCATGCTTGCAGAAATGGCTTCTTTCGCATCACTCTCCCATACAGCTTCTCCTTGTGCAAAGTGCGTTGTATAGTTGACCGATGCACAGTGACACCATCTGCAGCAAGTTGATGCTGCAGCTCTCTGGAGGTGGTCTGAGGATTGTCCTTGACTGATCTCACCATTGTTCTCTGCTTTTCTGATGTTTTTCTTGGCCTGCCACTTCTGGCCTTAACAAGAACTGTACCTGTGTTCTTCCATTTCCTTACTATGTTCCTCACAGTGAAAATTGACAGGTTAAATCACTGAGACAGCTTTTTGTATCCTTCGCCTGAACAACTCAGATCATTAGACAGTTGTTTTGAGGAGCCCATGATGCCACTCTTCATAGGAGGTTAAAACAGGAGAACAACTTGCACGTGGCCACTTTACGTAGCTTTTCTCATGATTGCATACACCTGGCTATGAAGTTCAAAGCTCAATGAGGTTAGAAAACCAAAAAAAAGTGCTTTAGTAAGTCAGTAAAAAGTAGGTAGGAGTATTTAAAACAAGAAAATGATAAGGGTGCCCATACTTATGCACCTGTCAAATTTTGTTTGAATGCAGATTGCACATTTTCTGTTAGTACAATAAACCTCATTTCAAGGCAGAAACATTACTGTGTCCAACAGTTATTAGATATATGAAACTGAAATAGCTGTTGCAAAAAAAAAAACAAAAGCAATTTTTATAAAACATTAAGCTTAAGATTAATAGGGGTGCCCAAACTTTTTCATATAACAAATGTCTGGGCATTAATAAAGGAAGACCATGTAAGGAAAAACTGTTCAGTGTATTTTTCTTTATTCAATATGGACTCTGTCCAGTCCATCTTGAAGAGATAGGCTACCTTCGTAGTAATTAAGCTCAAAGAAGGAGTATTATCTTGTGCCCGTAAATGAAGAATACTTTTGCGGGTGGCTGCCGCCCAGATGAATAAAATGTGGCGCTGCTGAACAGGAAGCCTCGCCAACTGATCTTGTGGGAGAATGTTGATTTTGGTCCAGTCCGGAGAAAGACAAATAGTTACACCAAAGGTATTAGTGAGATGTTGCAAAGAGTGTATCCCAAACCTCCCGTATTTTTGGACAGTCCCGGAGACAATGAAAAATATCAGCTGGAGAATGTAAACATTTAGGGCAGGGAAATTCACTTAAAGGGAACCTGTCACCTGAATTTGGCGGGACTGGTTTTGGGTCATATGGGCAGAGTTTTTAGGTGTTTGATTCACCCTTTCTTTACCCACTGGCTGCATGCTGGCTGCAATATTGGATTGAAGTTCATTCTCTGTCCTCCATAGTGCACGCCTGCGCAAGGCAAGATTGTCTTGTGCAGGCATGTACTACGGAAGACAGAGAATGAACTTCAATCCAATATTGCAGCCAGCATGCAGCCAGCGGGTAAGGAAAGGGTGAATCAAACACCTGAAAACTCCGCCCATATAACCCAAAACCAGTCCCGCCAAATTCAGGTGACAGAGTCCCTTTAACGGGGACATTTTAGATTTAATCTCTGGGGAGATATATAATCTATGGAATATCATGAGAGTCATGGTTGTGTAACTATCATACGGTAACATAGATTTAATACGTAATGTGGCTTTCAAGAGGTCTTTTACCTGACAATCAGTTGGTTGAGATACCCATCTCCCCAGGCCCGGTGAAGAGTCTGACAACTGTATGGAAGGTTTCAGTGACTTGTATAAAAAACTCAAAGAGTAATTCCCCGTGTTGGCTTTAATGGAGATTAAGTTTAGAGGGTGCGCTCTAATGTCGTCCAGTATATCCCACAGTACCGAGCCTGCATAATGTCTAACTTGAGTAATAGTAAAGTTATCTCCTACCAGGATTGGGTATTTAAAGACCGTGTCTTCCAAAGTAAGAGGACATTGATTGTCCGCCATCATGTCACAAACCAGTCTACATCCATTATTCCCAAGCACATGATGGAGGGGAGGTGGCCTGCCCTGTAGAAAGGAGGGATTGCCTAGGAAGGGAAGAAACACTGAAATATGGGGCTCGAGTCCACTAATTCGTCTACATGGTGCCATCCCAAGATTACTGACAACAGTAGGGGGTTATCCCTAACCTCCAGTGGGACCTCGGCTTGTCGTAGGTGGAGCAGAGCAGGGAGCCTAAAAGGTCTACACATCGCCTCATCTACTGGAGTATTAGTGAAGCGGGTGAAGGAATAGATCCAGTCCAGGGAGTGGCGGAAGACAGCCGCCATACTGTATAGACATATAATGGGGAGATTAAGACCACCTGAGGATTTAGTTTGTTGCAGCTTAAAAATACAAATTTTAGAGCCCCAAATAAATTGACGGAAGACTTTTGTTAAAAACCTGTCAGATAATAGAACCAGTAGGGAAAAAGTATTTTAGGGAAAGAGATCATTTTAATCACGTTTGAATATTTTTAATGTTCAATTTTCATATTTGCTTTCTACATTTGGGTAAAAAAAAAAAAAATCTGATATTTACACACTGGCCACCAAGTTTAATATTAGACTTGAACTTCTCGTTTTAGTAGCCACAAGGTAAGGAACAATAGATTGGCTCTGAGCCTATTGAGTTACATTGATGCATTTACTGCACATGCTCTGATGTACGTACAGGTCATTGTACAGGAGTGGAAGGAGGTGAGCTGTGATATTATCTATTGTGAGTAGTGGATCATGTGCTACCTAGTGTATATATAGAGGGTATATGCGCCATTGTACCGAAGGGGAAGGAGGTGAACTGAGACATCACCAATTGTGACTGGTGGACCCTGTGTTACCTACTACATATGGAGGTGTTATCAGTCATTGTACAGGAGAGGGAGGAGGTGAGCTGTGATATCACTTATTGGTAATGGTGAATCTTGTGTTCTCTACTGTATATGGCGGTTTTTATCAGTCATTGTATAGGAGAAAGGAGGTGGTGTGCGGTGACATCACTTACAGTGAGTAGTGGATCGTGTATTATCTACTGTATATAGAGGGCTTATGAGTCATTGTACAGGAGGGCAAGGAGGTGAGCTGTGACACCTATTTGAGCGGTGGATCCTGTGTTACCTACTGTATATGGAGGTGTTATAAGTCATTGAACAAAAGAGAGGCAGGAGGTGAGCTGTGATATCAGTTATTGTGAATGGTGGATCATGTGTTTTCTACTGTATATAGAGGTGTTATCAGTCATTGTACCAGAGGGGAAGGAGGTGAGATGTGATCACCTATTGTGAGTGGTGGATCCTGTATTATCTACTGTATATGGAGGTGCTGATGATAATGAGACTGCTGATAAGTCTTTACTATAAATTGTGGTTGAAAATTTCAAACAATATTAAAAAGTATTTATCTTTTATATTTGTTAACTTTTTGAATTTTAAACCCGATTTACACAATAAGCTAGGTCCTGATGGAACATTGAATATACATGAGACTAGCTATTAGGTTTACAGATAAGTTGCAGCCAATCTTTTACCTGAGCCATTACAGACATGGTCTCATTTCCATAATAATGGAGGGAACTGTTTAGAGAAGTCAGGTTGTATTTAAACCCTGCGATATGGACTTCATTGCATATGTGCAACGCCAGCGTGATTGCAATGATGCCAGTGGTTGGGTGCTTTGGCTTCTGGAAAACAAAAGAACAAGAAGGAGACGGAGTTAGTAATACACTATCTGCAGCTCGACAAGTATTGCCAGCAGATGGCGGCATTAGAGCACTGACTGTCATCCCATTATTTTTCCTTCGGAATCTGTAAATTCCTTTTGTAAGGAGTAATCACTTTACAGTTTAGCTTAAAGTGGAAGGCTCGGTTCTCTTTCCTGCTTTAGGAAATAAAAGAATAATTCTGCAGCATCTTTTCTTAGAACACTTCTCCCGCTGTTCTAATGAGCTGACTGATCTGTCATTTAGGGACCAGAAAAATGACATTGTCTATGGAGTGGATTTTATTTCTGTCAATCCATAAACAGCAATAAAATGCTTTGTTTGATGCTCTATTATTGCATTATTTCCCACGAAAGGCCAAATAAATCTGTAATAAAGGAACTGTGAAGTAGCCGTCATTCTTCTTTGGTTTTATTCATTCAAACATCTCCAGTATCACAGAGGTACAATAGTGCCCAACCGAAGAGTACGGGTGCAGTATTATGGCTCCATGCTCCAGAGGTTGAACAGCGCGGTAACACATGAGCAAGAATAAGAGCAGGTCTAAGCTACATTAGAGAACTGCTGTCCGCCAACAGTTAATTGGGCTATCTACGACTTTGCTTTTTTTTTTTTTTTTTTTTGCAATGAAGCCAAGAACTTTCTATTAGAAAGTTGCTAACTATCTGCCTGTTCTGCCCTGTGACATCTCTGCTGGTTCAGAGCTGCAATACATGTGACCTCACATCAACAGAGCAGCTCTTCTTCTTCCGTGCTGCTCTGTCAATGGGGCATCCCCACTGAAATCACGCCGATTGACATCCGGCTCCCTGCCGTTACACAGATGACAGCCGGCTGTAAATCTGCAAGTCATCAGCAGTTACGTCCTGCCGACAAAGCAGAGCGTAAGAGAAAGAGCTGCTCTGATGACATGAGGTTAAATGAAGCAGAATAATCACCAACAGGAGCAGTCAGTGATAGCTTTGAGCTGGAACACATCTTTAGCAACTACCTGTTGGTAACTTCTTCACTCTATCGCAAGAAAAAAAACAGTCTTGGATAACCCCCTTAAAGGTACCGTCACACTAGACGATATCGCTAGCGATCCGTGACGTTGCAGCGTCCTGGCTAGCGATATCGTCCAGTGTGACAGGCAGCAGCGATCAGGCCCCTGCTGTGCTGTCGCTGGTCGGGGAAGAAAGTCCAGAACTTTGTTTCGTCGCTGGACTCCCCTCAGACATCGCTGAATCGGCGTGTGTGACACCGATTCAGCGATGTCTTCGCTGGTAACCAGGGTAAACATCGGGTAACTAAGCGCAGGGCCGCGCTTAGTAACCCGATGTTTACCCTGGTTACCATCGTTAAAGTAAAAAAAACAAACGCTACATACTTACCTTTGGCTGTCTGTCCCCGGCGCTGGGCTTCTCTGCTCTGGCTGTGAGCACAGCGGCCGGAAAGCAGAGCGGTGACGTCACCTCTCTGCTTTCCGGCTGCCCGGCGCTCACAGCCAGAGCAGAGAAGCAGAGCGCCGGGGACAGACAGCCGAAGGTAAGTATGTAGCGTTTGTTTTTTTTACTTTAACGATGGTAACCAGGGTAAACATCGGGTTACTAAGCGCGGCCCTGCGCTTAGTTACCCGATGTTTACCCTGGTTACCGGCATCGTTGGTCGCTGGAGAGCGGTCTGTGTGACAGCTCTCCAGCGACCAAACAGCGACGCTGCAGCGATCCGGATCGTTGTCGGTATCGCTGCAGCATCGCTTAGTGTGACGGTACCTTAACACCCCTAATGACCCAAATCTGCATAAAGAAATTAGATTTTGTGAATGCCACAGAACCAGATTCTGGCTGGTTGGAAGTCAGAAGCTTCATCACAGGCTCTCAATGCAAGTGTATGACAGCCAGAACGAGGATCCCATAGACTTCCATAGAAGTGACCTCCGACTCTCTCCATGAAACACTGGAGCAGCCGACAGGTCACAACCTACAGGAGACAAACCGAACCACTGGCGAAAACAGATGAAAACGCCAGAAGGCGAGTATCAGACAGGGGGTTTGGATTTTAAGCACCACTCTAGTGGGGAATTTAAAAAAAAAAACCAACACTTGAGTGGTGCTGTAATATTACATATTAATATATATTGTGTGGTGCTGTAATATTACATATTGATATATTAATAGGATTACTTTTGACATTGTTTCCTGGCTTTTTAAACACAATGCAAAACTCCAAGAATTATATATGGTTTATCTATTAAGATTAAAAAGTAATATTTTGTTAATAGTCCGAAAATAAGTGGATTTGCCCTTTGGTCAGATTAGAATAAATCACATATAATTCAACATGGCCAATTTATTCACCTTCCTCCAAGGAATGGACATGCTAGTAAGGCCTAGTCTCAGGGCATTAAGGCTGGTAAGAGCATGGGGGTAAAGAAATAACCGGAAAGAGGAGACGGACTTACTTCTGTCTTGGGAAAGCTTGTTGGAAAATTCAACAGATTTTGAGATACTTGTTTCAGTATGTAAGGGTTAAGGACTCGCATTTGATGGGGTTGATAGATTAATTTCATGGCAGGTTTTCTCCAAAAACCATAAGTGCTCTGCAATGAGAAAATGAAATAAGTATAAAGTCACAAGTAAATACCGTACATAGAATGGTGGTAAGAACAATATGTGTACTGTTATAGTAAATGTTATGCTCCCGACACATCGGTTGTCTTGCACTGAACTTTATCAGCATGCTCATGAGACAAGTGTACCCTGATAAAAACGCAGCAATAAAAACACAGAAATAAAAACGAAGCAAATACCAAGCAAAATAACGCAGCAAAAACTAAACAAAGCCTGCTTTTAGAAAGCGGCCTAAACTTTGCATAAAAAAGGTGGCAAAAACTTATGAACATGGCCTTACTCTTCCTGAAAATGTATGAATAAATCGACAACAGGGTTATAGAATTGTACTTGGGAATAGGAAATACCCAAATATAGTCCAGCACTGTCAGCACCAATTTGATTAACTATACGGACAAATCCTATTGACAATGGTAATGTTTACATGTTGCGTTTTTGAAATCTGCAGCATGTCACTTCTTTCAGTCATTTTTCACCTATAGAAAGCAATGAGCAAGTGCAAAATCACAGCAAAAAATGCAGGTATCAGGTTTGGCTGCATTTTTGGTGCAAAAACCTAAAGATGTTGCTGCATAACGTTTTATTCGGGGCACTAAAGGTTATCAGCACGCACAAGAGACAATAAAAACACAGAAAAATAACAGAAAAAAATGCTGAAAAAAAAGATTTTTGTAAGCAGCTTCTTCACTGCTAGGAGAGCAGGTTTTGCCTGCAGAAAATTTGCAGCAAAAACGCAATGTATGAACATAGCCTAGGAGTTACATCGGTTTATTAGAATTTCCTGAAAGAGTAACAGAGGAACAATACTGTGCAGTTTTTTGTGAAAATATGATCCAGATGAATATTTTGGGAAACACAACTAATTATTAGAATAAATTGACTGTATGTGAATATCATCAATATATTCACTTGTCGATTGTGCGTCGTCCTGTCCAGCTGACGCTGCTAGCTCTTCTATTACTTCAGTCTTTTCTGAACTGACCTAGATTCCCGTCCATCAACAGAAAGTAAAGGGGTTGTCCACCTTTGTGGACTTTTTTTATATACTCAAATGCACGTATTTGGGACTAAAAATCATTTACGCAATTACGCTTCATTTAAAAAATTTGCTCCGTTTTTCTTTTAAATGTTTTTTTTGTTTCGCTCCACATTCAACTTTGATGTGGTCAGTGGTTCTAAATCAGCAGAGAGGAGCTCAGAAAAGGACAAGACAAGAGTTAGAAACTCTCCATCATTCAATCTGGATGATCTTACGGACAGATTCTCAGTGAATTCATTTTGCAGCCAACATTAGACCGTGCAACACAGAAGCTGTAGAAGGTAATGCAAACCAACGGCAAACATTTTTGCATGCATTTAAGTAAAATTAAAAATATTTTGTTTTTCAAAAAGGTGGACAATCCAATTCTATTAGGAGGTTTAGAAGTAGAAAGAAATTAAGAGCATAATGCACAAAGGAGTTCTGCAGTAGCGAAGGACTGAACTTTCAGATACACTAACCTATCCAAACTGCTGCAGAACCTCACACACTACTTCATAGCTACAGCAAAAACTCTATTGGAAGAGAATGGCAGGTTGAGCGTCAAGCAGTCTATGACTGACGAGACACTCCTCGTCTTTTGAAAGAGGTAAGCAGCAGCTATGATGGCTAGAACATCAAATCTGCAAATGAGGTGTTCCTAATGCCAAATGCATTAATTATGGAAAGAGACACTCAAATATACTCTTTAATGACACAGGATGTAATACACGGTGTTTATTCTTCATTACGGGTAAACGGTTCATGCAGGAGACAAGAATGTTAAACAGGAAGTTTTATAGGACACAATCACGTTTAGCATACCGTATATAAATACACAGGGATGTTCATATTAGTAACGTAAACTAAGTAAACTCAAGTAAGTTAATGGAATTAATTCAGAGAAAAAAAAACCAAATATATTTTAAAAAGAAAAATGGCTAAGACAGAAGAGACTATGAAGAAATGTCCTGTTGCACTATAAGCAGAGATTTCACACACTGCGCTCCGAAAGCAACAAATGTGAACTCACAGATTTTCACAAGGTAATTATCCCTAATTTTTTTTTAGCAAGTGACAGGTCCTCTTTAAATTGTATTCATGCGCTGGGGAAAGTGGACATTAACTCAAAATTCACTTTTAGTTGGCATACAGACCAACAATAAAACGCATCTTTTACACTGCACCTGATATGTCTCAGGCAACCCGCTGATTTCAATGACAGCCATGGAATACTTCATTTCCCCTGTGGAGGCACTGCAGGGAAAGGTGCAGCGGTGGGATACTGATTATCTCATCATTAGGGGACCCTTCTACCACAGGAGAATTCACCATATTTTTAGTCCTCGATATCCAAAACCCATACATTTTATGCTAATGTTGCTGTGCGAGGCCTTGATTTTTAGAATAAGGACTTCCATTTATTTTTATGCACCATACTGAAGTATAAACAGGTTTACTAAAAGATTATACCCAAGATCAACCATTTCTCCCAACATGGAATCTTGTGCAATTCCTTAACAAAAGACTGTCTGAGATTAAAGAGGTTGTCCATTGATGACCTATCCTTAGTATGGTCAATGTGTGATCTGTGTAGGTGCACCCTCGCCGAGCAGCTGTTCTCGGTGCCGGTGGCTCAAACTGTTCAGATGTCCGGTACCCGGAGCAGCTCCATAAGGCCATTTTCATACTAGAGTTTGTGTGAGCAGCGTAGGCCTGCGTACTTCTTTCCTTAAGATCCGCATGTCTCTTGCATATCTATATTTAACCTTGTGTACGCAGGGACATGCATTGTATGCAGATGCATCCCCGTGAGTCGCTTTGACGTGCCCGCTGAACGCAACATATCGTGTTAGGCGGACACGTCAAAATGATGCACAGGGACGCATCCACATACAATGCATGTCCCTGCGTACACAATGTTACATATAGGTACGCAAGACACATGCGGATCCATACGCAGGCCTACGCTGCGCACAGAAACGCTAGTGTGAAACCGGCCTAACTGAGCTCTTCTGGCCATCGCTGGCACAGATAACAGTTGAGCGGGGGGGGTGTCAGGCACCCCCATCGATCAGACATTGATGACCTGTAACTTTTTTACATATATTTCGTATCGCCGCATTCAGAATCGCCCCATCTAGCAATAAAAGAAAAGGATTAACCTGATCGCTAAACGGCGTAGCGAGAAAAAAAGTCAAAACGCCTGGTGACAGGTTCACTTTAACACGCACTTTCGGCAAGCACACCGGAATTCCCGCCCATTAGCATCCGTGTCACATGACCACGGGTCGCCGATTTGTTGGCATAACAACCAGAGCTTTCCAGCAGACTTCTATGGTTATCACTGCTGAATTGCTATGAGTGCCGCCCAGTGGACGACGCTCATAGCAAGTCAGCAATTCCACTACAAACAGGCGATCTGATCATCGCCTCTATGTAGCAGAGCTGATCAGGTTGTGGCAGCTTCTAGATTCCATGGAGACTATTGAAGCATGCCAAAAGTTAAAAAAAATAAATAAATAAAAGTTGAAATCACCGCCCTTTCGCCCCATTCAAAATAAAACAATAAAAAATAAATAAAACCCACACATATTTGGTATCACTGCATTCAGAATCGCCCGAACTACCAATATAAAAAAAGAATGAACCCGCTTAATGGCATATCGAAAAAAAACTCAAAACGCCAGAATTGCATTTTTTGGTCGCTGCAACATTGCATTAAAATGCAGTAACGGGCGATCAAAAGATCGTTATCTGGACCAAAAAGGTATCATCAAAAACTTCAGCTCAGCATACAAAAAATAAGCCTTCACCCAACCCGAAATCACAAATAATGGAAACGCTACGGGTATCTAAAAATGGCACAATTTGTTTTTTTAAATAAAGTTTGGAATTTTTTTTTTCGCCACTTAGACACCAAACATGTCTATGTTCTTTTTTTTATCTGTGAACTTGTAATGACCTGGAGAATCATAATGGCATGTCCGTTTTAGTATTTAGTGGACCTAGAAAAAAAATCCAAACAAAAATCCAGTGTAGAATTGCACTTTTTTTTTTGCAATTTCACCGGACTTGGAATTTTTTTCCCCCATTTTCTAACTTAGATTTTTGCCTTGTTGAATGATCCCTGGAACAGATAGTTCATTGGTGAACAGGGATGAAAAGTGCCTGTTTGATACCTCAGCCTTTCCTGTGTCCCCTATTATTATCATCTTTTAAGGGGCCTATGCCATTTTTTTTCCCTTTTTGGCATTGATGCATTTATAAACTTTGGGGGGATTTATTTTTATCTCAGCAATTTCTTTCTCTGTGGATAACTTTGCTAGCTTGATTTCTTTTTTTACATTTCTTACTTATAGCTTTATACTACTGAAATGCTATTTCTGAATGGTATGATCACCATAAAGGAATTACATAGGTAGGGTGACCATAAAGGCATCACATAGGTATGGTGACCATAAAGGCATCACATAGGTAAGGTGACCGTAAAGGCATCGGATAGGTAAGGTGACTGTAAAGGCATCGCATAGGTAAGGTGACCGTAAAGGCATCGCATATGTAGGGTGACCGTAAAGGCATCGGATAGGTAGGGTGACCATAAAGGCATCGCATAGGTAAGGTGACCGTAAAGGCATCGGACAGGTAGGGTGACCATAAAGGTATCGCATAGGTAAGGTGACCGTAAAGGCATCGCATAGGTAGGGTGACCGTAAAGGCATCGCATAGGTAGGGTGACCGTAAAGGCATCGCATAGGTAGGGTGACCGTAAAGGCATCGCATAGGTAGGGTGACCGTAAAGGCATCGCATAGGTAGGGTGACCGTAAAGGCATCGCATAGGTAGGGTGACCGTAAAGGCATCGCATAGGTAGGGTGACTGTAAAGGCATCGCATAGGTAGGGTGACCGTAAAGGCATCGCATAGGTAGGGTGACCGTAAAGGCATCGCATATGTAGGGTCACCGTAAAGGCATTACATAGGTAGGGTGACCATATAGGGATTACATTGCTAAGGCGACCATAAAAGGCATCACATAGCTATGGTGACCAGAAAGGAATCACACAGGTACAGTGACTATGTGAGGGAATGCAGGACATAAAACACCAAACAAATAAAAGTGAACTTTCATCTATAAATACAAAAAAAAAAAAATGTAAGCGCTGTGGACTGAAAATTCTAGCACCCCATGTGAAAGGTCGCTCCGGATCCCATGTAATTAAATGGAGAACTGCATTTTGGCCAACTTCTTTATGTATATTATTCTTATTATACATTTTTATAGCGCCATTTATTCCATGGCGCTTTACTTGTGAATGGGGCAAATATAGACAAGTACAATAAACATGAGTAAAACAAGGCACACACAAGTACAGGAGGAGAGAGGACGCTGTCCACGAGGGCTCAGTCTACAGGGGATGGGTGAGGATACACTAGGAGAGGGAAGAGTTGGTCATGCGGCGGTTCAGCATACAGAGGATCACTGCAGGCTGTAGGCTTCTCAGAAGAGGTGGGTCTTCAGGTTACTTTTGAAGGTTTCCATGGTAGGCGAGAGCCTGATGTGTTGGGGTAGAGAGTTCCAGAGTATGGGGGAAGCAAGGGAGAAGTCTTGTATGCAGTTGTGGGAGCAAGAGAGGAGTAGAGAAGGAGATCATGAGGGGATCGAAGGTTGTGTGTAGGTAGGTAACGGGAGACCATGTCACAGATGTATGGAGGAGACAAGTTGTGAATGGCTTTGTATGTCATTGTTAGTGTTTTGAACTGGAGCCTCTGGACAATAGGAAGCCAATGAAGAGCCTGGCAGAGAGGAGAGGCTGGGGAATAACGGGGAGACAGGTTGATAAGTCGGGCAGCAGAGTGTAGGATGGATTGGAGTGGTGCCAGAGGTGAGACGAGAGAGTGGGAGGTTGCAGTAGTCGAGGCGGAAGATAATGGCATGCACTAGTGTTTTTGTGGTTTCATGGTCAAGGAAAGCACGGATCCGGGAAATGTTTTTGAATTGGAATCGGCAGGAGGAGGCAAGGGCTTGGATATGTGACTTGAAAGAGACGGCAGAGTCAAGGCTCACCCCGAGCCACCAAGCGTGCGGGACTGGGGAAAGTGAGCAGCCATTGACATTGATGGATAGGTCAGGTGGAGGGGTAGAGTGAGGTGGGGGAAAGATGATGAATTCTGTTTTGTCCATGTTCAGTTTTAGAAAGCGAGCAGAAAAGAAAGATGAAATAGCAGACAGAATAGCAGATGTATATGCACCTTTTACCTGACTTTCTGACAGCACAGCAGGCGTCTCCCACGTACAATCTGTTCCTGTAATCAGACTTATATTATGCAAATCACTTATGCTAATAAAGGGTGTGACTCAGGTAAAACTTGCTTACTAAAGGGGTGGACTGACTTCTATAATATACCGTATTTTCAGAAGGCAGGGATGGTTTTAAAATAATAAAACCATGTTTACTCAAAGGATCTAACCTCTCCAGTCTGGTATCTCTGGCAGGACAGGAAGAGATGATGTCCTGTTGTTCTGTCCCCTAATTGCTATGACACATCCCAAGTCTCTGTGTCTGATGACCAAAAAACAGGTCTTCGCCACAATGAAGGGGTTGTCTATTACTGACTACCGCTTCTTGACAGCTCACTCTGCCGAACAAAAAAACACTGCCTACACAACTGCAGGAACGGTGAGGTTCCTCCAATCTCTTCGATTTGTCTCCTGGCATCCATGTATCATAATGTCTAGTAGTGGAGAGTGTCTAAGGCACTGGCCTTAATGCACCAAAGAAGATGTTACAAGAAAGTTCCCGTAGGATTATTTTGTGTACTTTTGTGTGGTACTAAGTTTTCTCTAGCAGTACTGCAGAAACGAATGAAGCAGAGAGTGACCATATGCACCTCCGTACCATTCAAAATGGCCGTTCTTGAGAGAGTTGGGGGTTCCAGCAGTTAGACGGCCAAAGGTCAGCAAGTTAACCCCTATCCTATGCATTGGGAATAACTTGAGATTTTGGGAAAAGTACTATAAAAGTTTTTCTGAATGGGTCCAGAAAGGGGAGGTGGATGATGATTGTTGATGATATGATTACTTGCCGGGATGGTGCGAATGTGAAGGCTGCAGCTGATCAATGGCAGTGGTCACAAGATGCCTCTGACCGATGCAGAAGCCAGCAGACCGGTGGCATGAGGAGTATAAACCTTTAGGGAGTGATTCCATTAAAAATAGTTTATTAAATAGAGAATAACTTGTAGATTTTTATAAATTCAAAGGGTAGGGTCATAAAACGGCAAGCTAAACGTCTAACACATCCAAAAAAATTTGCATGTTCATCTTGGCAAATTTGCTCTGCCCAAATTTTGCATACATGTCCTAATGCAAATCATTTAAAAAAAACAGAAGTCAAATCAGCATCTACACAGCACACATTATAATGTATTGCAGTGTACGCCGCCGTATCACTACTCACTTACCACAGTTCTGTGTAACAATAATTCTGACAACCATTTGACATCATGAGGCTTGAACATCATAAGCACCACTGTGGTGTTAGGATCATAGTGCAAACTGTCAGAAAAGATAGATTCTGGATAACATAGGCGGAAAGTAGTCTTTTGGCCAACATCATCTTCATACCCTAGGACAGGGCCGTCATTCATCCTTATAAATAAGAAAAAAAATGTTGATTATTTTTATAATAATATGAAATCTGATCATTAAAAGTTACCAAAATGGTAATCCATCTACACTCTTTTTGAGCTAGCAGACGTTTAATGTCGCCACCTCGCACACCACACTGAACATGCTGTATACCTCTAACCATGAATGATTTGGGGTTACTCTGATGGAATGGTTTATAATGTTTAGGTATTGTCTTTAATGTTGTAAAATCCGTAACAGTGGCTGCTGCCAAAATGTCACGTACATGTTCTCGTGTCCGTATTCTCAATTGGCGTGATGTCAAGCCAATATATATTTTTGGGCAACCGTACGTCGCATAATATATCACCTGTGTGGTAGCACAGGTGACAGATCGTTTGATGGAAAAATCCTGTTTACCATCAGCCGAGGTAAAGGTCGAGGTTCGTAAAATATTCTTGCAGGCCATGCAGTTGCCACATGGATAGCAACCCTGGGGTGGACCGCGAGATCCAAAGTTTTTTTTTGCAGGGACAGGACTGTGGACGAGAATGTCGGCCAGATTCTGACTTCTTCTGGCTGTCATTAAAGGATATTCAGATAAAGAGGTTGATAAGACAGGATCCGTCTGCAAGATGTTCCAATGACGTTTGAGACGTTCTCTCATTTCGGCCAATTGTCCATTATAGGTTGATATAAATCTTATTTGGTCTGATTCTTCTTTAATCGTTTTTTGTGAATGTAAAAGGGGAGCACGATTGCTCTTTTTAGCCCTCATATAGCCCCGCCTGATGCACTTATTGCTATATCCACGCGTCCGAAATCTGTCCTTTAGGTCCTGGGATTGATGTTCAAATCCCTCGTCCGATGAACAGACACGCCTCATTCTCAAGAACTGGCCCACCGGGATGGCCCTAATCGTGGCACTCAGATGGATGGAACCCGCATACAACAGTGAATTGAGGTGGGCTTTCGATATACATCCGTCTGTATCTGCAGTTTGTCATCAACCAAGATCTTAATGTCCAGAAATTCCACCTCAGTTTTACTGTATGTATATGTCAACTTAATATTAGATGAATTAATGTTTAGGCCATCCATTAAGGACTGCAATTGTCGTTCATTACCCTGCCAAATAAGAAATAAATCGTCGATATACCGCAGCCAACACTGCACATGGTCGGCGGCCTGGGCACCCTCCCCCCAAAAAATGCCCCTCTCCCAAAAAACCAGGAAGAGGTTTGCAAAAGAGGGCGCAGAGGCCTCCCCCATCGCAGTGCCGCATTGCTGCAGATAAAAGACGTCACGAAAAACAAAAAAGTTGTGAGTCAAAGTGTAATGAAGCAGTTCCAGTATGAGGTCACACATAGGGCCATCCCAGTTGCTATTAGTCAAAAAGAATCGACAGGCCTCAATTCCATCACAATGTCGAATACATGTAGAGAGCGACTCAATGTTACAGGTATCATGTATCGGTCCAGAATCACACCATCAATCCTGGCAAGGACATCCATAGTGTCTTGAGCATAGGAGGGCAATGACTCCACTAATGGCTTCAAATAGTTGTCTATAAATTTACAAATTGGTTCGCATAGCCGTCCCATGCCGGACACGATGGGCCGGCCCAGTAGATCAATGGGATCCTTATGAATTTTAGGAATAAAGTATATCGTCGGGATCTTAGGGGCCTTAGTCAGTAAACCCTCCAAAACCTTTTTAGGAATAATTCCCTTTTCAAATTATGGATTACAGTCAAGGTGAAGATCTGTTGTTCTATCTCTTAGTTGTCTGAATGCCTCCTTTTCATACATCCGCTCTGGCCATATAACAATGTTGCCCCCGGCTTTATGACAATGGCATTACAATTTCTAAGGTCTCACAGGGCAGTCCGCTGTAATGCCGTAAGATTGTCATTTCTTCGTGTTTTAGCCATGCGTCTACAATCCTCCATGACCAATTTTGTAAAGATGTCAACAGGGGTTCTCCATTGAAGACATCTATAATTGATAACTTTACTACAACTTATTGATCGGTGGGAGTCTGCCCACTTAAAGGGTTTTTCCCATGACCTATGTAAATTATAATCAACATTTTAATCAACAGATCTTGGAATAATAATAATTTCCACAATTGGATGTGTTTAAATAAAATGTTCCTGTGCGGAGATTATCTTATAAATGTGCCCCTGCTGTGTACTGTGTAATGGCTGTGTCTGACAGTGAAGGAACATGGTCTGATCATACCACACAGCTTCTGGGCAGGAGAGGAAGGAAAAGAGTATACAGACCGGTAAAGCATTGCTTAAAAACTGGCAGTGAAATGCTTTATCTCACAAAATGAATCATCTGCGATCCAGTGTTGTCCTGTCTGTATACTCTCTTTTGCGTCCTCCTGTGGTATGATCAATCCATGTTCCTGCAAGTTCAGACACAGCCATTAGACAGTACATACCAGGGGCACATTTATAACATTATCTCAGCACAAACATTTTTTTTTTTTTTTTTAACACATTCAATTGTGGAAATTATTTTTATCCCAAGATCTATTAACCCCTTACTGACCGCCAATAAGTCTTTTCACTGACTTGTTATATAAGAGCATAGCATCCCCATACAGGTGACAATCCAGCAGCTGTCAGCTGTACACTATAGCTGACAACTTGCTGCATCAGCCACGATCAGTGTTGGCACCCATATTTGTTTAACCCCTTAGATGCTGCTGTCATTAGTGACTACATCATATAAATGTTTAACAGAGTGTGGGGGCTTCCTCTTCAGCCCCATCGGCACCCTGAGATCATGATTGTGTAGTACTGATGTTTGCCATGGCAATTCATGACCAAATAGTTGCCATAGAGTCTAGCGGCTATAGTAAGATGTGCAGACGTTAGCGACATTTAAGTGATAAAAATACACTTTTGAATTCCTGTCCTGTCACTTTGCATTAATTACTGAAAAATACCTGAAGGGTTAATAAACTACCCGCCAGCAGTTTTCAATATGTCAAGGGGTGCGGTTTTTAAAATGGTATGACTTTTGAGGAGCTTTCCTATATATAGGACCCACAAAGATATTTTTTTTTATAAATGAACACAAAAAATATCAACCTAAATTTACCATGATTATAAAGTATAATGTGTCATGAAAAAACAATCTCAAAATCACTGGAATATGTTGAAGTGTTCCAGATATATTACCACAAAGTGACACTGGTCAGATTGAAAAAATTTGGCCTGGCCACTAAGGGGTTAAATAAAATGAAGTTTGTTTGTGGGAAAACCCCATTAAAACCCACACCGATTGGCAGAACAGAGTGGCAGCATTCATCTAGAATGGAGTGGCAGCATTAATCTAGAGTGGAGTGGCAGCATTCTTCTAGAATGGAGTGGCAGCATTAATCTAGAGTGGAGTGGCAGCATTCATTCTAGAATGGAGTGGCAGCATTCTTCTAGAATGGAGTGGCAGCATTCTTCTAGAATGGAGTGGCAGCATTCTTCTAGAATGGAGTGGCAGCATTCTTCTAGAATGGAGTGGCAGCATTCATCTAGAATGGAGTGGCAGCATTAATCTAGAGTGGAGTGGCAGCATTCTTCTAGAATGGAGTGGCAGCATTTATCTAGAATGGTGTGGCAGCATTCATTCTAGAATGGAGTGGCAGCATTTATTCTAGAATGGAGTGGCAGCATTCATTCTAGAATGGAGTGGCAGCATTAATCTAGAATGAAGTGGCAGCATTCTTCTAGAATGGAGTGGCAGCATTCATTCTAGAATGGAGTGGCAGCATTCATCTAGAATGGAGTGGCAGCATTCATCTAGAATGGAGTGGCAGCATTCATCTAGAATGGAGTGGCAGCATTAATCTAGAGTGGAGTGGCAGCATTCTTCTAGAATGGAGTGGCAGCATTAATCTAGAGTGGAGTGGCAGCATTCATTCTAGAATGGAGTGGCAGCATTCTTCTAGAATGGAGTGGCAGCATTCATCTAGAATGGAGTGGCAGCATTCTTCTAGAATGGAGTGGCAGCATTCTTCTAGAATGGAGTGGCAGCATTAATCTAGAGTGGAGTGGCAGCATTCTTCTAGAATGGAGTGGCAGCATTCTTCTAGAATGGAGTGGCAGCATTTATCTAGAATGGAGTGGCAGCATTAATCTAGAGTGGAGTGGCAGCATTCATTCTAGAATGGAGTGGCAGCATTCTTCTAGAATGGAGTGGCAGCATTCATCTAGAATGGAGTGGCAGCATTCTTCTAGAATGGAGTGGCAGCATTCTTCTAGAATGGAGTGGCATCATTCTTCTAGAATGGATTGGCAGCATTAATCTAGAGTGGAGTGGCAGCATTCTTCTAGAATGGAGTGGCAGCATTCTTCTAGAATGGAGTGGCAGCATTTATCTAGAATGGAGTGGCAGCATTCATTCTAGAATGGAGTGGCAGCATTAATCTAGAGTGGAGTGGCAGCATTCTTCTAGAATGGAGTGGCAGCATTCATTCTAGAATGGAGTGGCAGCATTAATCTAGAGTGGAGTGGCAGCATTCATTCTAGAATGGAGTGGCAGCATTCATTCTAGAATGGAGTGGCAGCATTAATCTAGAGTGGAGTGGCAGCATTCATTCTAGAATGGAGTGGCAGCATTCATTCTAGAATGGAGTGGCAGCATTAATCTAGAGTGGAGTGGCAGCATTCTTCTAGAATGGAGTGGCAGCATTCTTCTAGAATGGAGTGGCAGCATTTATCTAGAATGGAGTGGCAGCATTCATTCTAGAATGGAGTGGCAGCATTCATTCTAGAATGGAGTGGCAGCATTAATCTAGAGTGGAGTGGCAGCATTCTTCTAGAATGGAGTGGCAGCATTCTTCTAGAATGGAGTGGCAGCATTAATCTAGAGTGGAGTGGCAGCATTCTTCTAGAATGGAGTGGCAGCATTAATCTAGAGTGGAGTGGCAGCATTCTTCTAGAATGGAGTGGCAGCATTCTTCTAGAATGGAGTGGCAGCATTCATCTAGAATGGAGTGGCAGCATTCATCTAGAGTGGAGTGGCAGCATTCTTCTAGAATGGAGTGGCAGCATTTATCTAGAATGGAGTGGCAGCATTCATTCTAGAATGGAGTGGCAGCATTCATTCTAGAATAGAGTGGCAGCATTCATTCTAGAATAGAGTGGCAGCATTCATTCTAGAATAGAGTGGCAGCATTAATCTAGAGTGGAGTGGCAGCATTCTTCTAGAATGGAGTGGCAGCATTCTTCTAGAATGGAGTGGCAGCATTTATCTAGAATGGAGTGGCAGCATTCTTCTAGAATGGAGTGGCAGCATTCTTCTAGAATGGAGTGGCAGCATTTATCTAGAATGGAGTGGCAGCATTCATTCTATAATGGAGTGGCAGCATTCATTCTAGAATGGAGTGGCATCATTAATTCTAGAATGGAGTGGCAGCATTCATTCTAGAATGGAGTGGCAGCATTCATTCTAGAATGGAGTGGCAGCATTCATTCTAGAATGGAGTGGCAGCATTCATTCTCGACAGCCGATCCTCTCATTCTTTATGGAGCTGCTGAAAAAGCCCAATGCAGTGCTCGGCAGCTACGTAGAGAATGAAAGGAGAGGCGGTCATTGATGCTCTATTCTAATGGTAATAAGTGTTCCCCGTTGTACCGATGGGTGTGGGGCATAGCGGTCAGACCACCATTGGTCTATATGTTATCACCTATCGTCTTCCTATTCTGGCTCACGGATGGGAGACCACCACTACAGACCACCTCTATGACATTCACATCCCATAATAGGCTGTCACTACAAGCATTTGGAAGTTAAATACATGAAATAAAGAAACTTAAAAATGTAATGATATTACATGAACCACTCTGAAAAGTAACTGTATACTTGGCAGGAAACCTCCATTTTTCTTACATATGTCACCAACACATTCCAAAGCGCAGTATACATATTAGAAGCATACATATATTATATATTAGAAGTATACATATTAGAAGCACATCAACTTCTGTTAGCAGCACAGACAACTAAGAGCTGAACACACAGGGAAACAAATGATAAACTAGAATATTTTTGGTCTGTGAGAGGAAACCCCAGCACTCAGCAGAAGATATCCGTTGTGGAGCCCGGATGGTAGAGATCAAAAACCAACTACGGTACTTTGCATGAGTCAATGTGCAAAAAAAAAAAAAGGAAGGAAGGTAGTGGTAAATATAGGGTTCTTCTACAGAACACCCGCACGCTTAAAATAGACAAACTCTAATGATCAAGAAATAGCGGGAGCTGTAGGACGTATTCACACAGTCTTGTCGGTTTATGTATAAAATTAAATCTCAGGATGTGTCAGCTTTAGGGAAAGTGTCATTACCAAAGGACCTTTTGTGAAAATCTGATTTTTATGTCCCACCCATTCCCGTCCCAGTCAATTTTCATTTTTGCTCTTTTGTTTTCTCCTCCCTTATAACAGTAATAACATTTTGACTTTTCCGTAGACATAGTGGTATGAGGGCTTATAATTTGTGGGATGAGTTGCAGTTTTGATTGACACCATTAATTTTTTCCATTCATTGTACTGAAAAACAGGAAGTGGGAATAAGACATTTTCAGGGTTTGGTATCTACTTCTGAGATTTAAAAAAAGTTTTAGTTTTTTCTTTTCAATTACTCTTCACTTTATTTTTAAGTCTTTCGAGACGACCAGTCCAGCCTGTGGCTAGATTTCATACGTGTGCATGGGACACTAATCAGAAAGACAGGTTTTCGGCAAATTCTCCCTGCCCGCTGCCCTTGAATATACTGGGCGAGACATATCAGATTGGAAGCGGGAGCAGGCAGAAACCGCCGGTTTCTCTCTAAGACTCTCAAGTTTCTCTCTAAGACGTCGCAGCGTCAAAGTCAAACATATCCGTGGCTCAGATCACACACCAGTGACTGATACATGCTGCCCATGGTTGGGCTGCATGTATCAGCAGTCAGGTTCCCTTTAAAGTAATAACTAAAAAAAATAAAATGTTCTGCCAGTAGCATAAAAGTAAAGCATATGACATAGAGAAGATCAAACTCCCGTGAAAAAAATTGGAAAATCCAGCAACCGCGAGAGTCATAAAACATCACATTTTAATTAATTCATGATTAAGAGCTAGTGTAGCTCGAAACGCGTCGACCGTTATGTTTTTTAAAATTTTTCCTTTTCATGTTTTAATCTACTAATAAATGTGATGTTTTATGACTTTTGCAGTTGCTGGATTTTCTCATTTTCTTCATGGTTCATTTACTCAAGAAACCAGCCTGAAGTCCCCTATTCTAGGAATTTCTCAACGCGGTGAGCTGATGGTTGCTCCATTGTGTTTTTCTAACCGCAAATTCCCACCATTCCATCCATTAAATTAGTTACAGTTCAGTCCACTAAGACACAAGGTAATCCCCCCATGTGCCTCCTGCCCACAAGTACAATAACAAGTGCTAAAATAAGACAGAGGAGTCGCTGTACCTTATTATTACATCATAGCCATCAATTTTCTTTCCTAGAGTGCTGTTTCGGAGTACGCCACCATTCCCGACAACAACACATTTCTTACAGGAAATACTGGAAAAGAGAAAAGAAAAACAATAGTTCACATGTTAATGAGATAAACTAATGGGCTCATACCGAGTGCGGTTATTGGTCAAACTTTAGTCGCTGAAAATTGTGGCAAGGTGGTAATAATCTGAGCACAGAAACACTGGGGTAACGTACGCGCCGTGAGCCTAGTGTTCATGTGTATGGCAGAGATGAGAGCAAGAACTGTCAGCCAACTGCAGTCTACGGTGTATGGGCAAACTACTCCTTCCTTGTATGACATAGAGGAAAAAGAAAAGAAAAAACCATGTTGTGCTACAGCCCATGAAGAACATCTGCACAGCTTAAATTAACACCTTCCCGGTCGACCGATTTTTCGTTTTTCGATTTTCATTTTTTTCCTCCCCTTATTCCAAGATCAATAACTTTTTTATTTTTCAGTCGATATAGCTGAATGAGGGCTGGATTTTGGTGGGAAGAGTTCTACTTTTGAGTGTCAGCAACCGATTAACTGATATACTGGGGAGAAAAAATTCCAAGTGCAGTGAAATTGCGAAAAAAAATGCAATTCTGCAATAGTGTTTCTGGGTTTTGTTGGGCAATATAATTCTCCAGGCCGGTGTGATTACAAAGATACCAAACATTCGAAAAAATTGGACTGGACTGCAACAGAGCACCGCCATGGCAGCCTGGGGGGGGGGTCATCAATAGTCCCCTGGTGACATGGGGAGCCATCGGTGCCTCAGAATCATCGTGTCCCTAGGCTGTGCACTGTAAATGTCACTGTTACTGATTGACAGCGGCACTTAACAGCCACAGGCAGCGCTCTGCTGGCAGATGTGGATGCAGATGATTGCCGGGTAATATTGCCGAAGGCCTCATTCAGATGGCCGGTTTCACATACAAGTACTGTGCATGAATAGAACACGTACCCATTATAGTCTATGGTACTGTTCACATATCTATGCTTTATGTGGACCATGTGTCTGCCACAAAATCACAGAGGCGTTTTTGATCAAAATCAAGCATACAAGTGTATGGGTCCATGAAAAATCCCTGACGGCACACATTACCATTTGAATGCTGTCTGTTTTAAAACATTTATAATAGACAGGAAAAGTTTAGCAATTTTTTTTAACCCTTTCATGACATGGCTTTTTTTTTTTTGCTTTACTTCTTTCCTCCCCTTCTTCCAAGAGCCATATCTTTATTTTTCTGTCCGCACAGCCGTATGAGGGCTTGTCATTTGCAGGATGAGTTGTTATTTTGAATGACACCATTGACTCTACAACATAACAGTACTGGAAAACAGGAAAACATTTCCAAGTAATTTGTAAAGCGCTGCGGAATATGTTGGCGCTATATAAATAAAAATTATTATTATTATTATTATAAGTGCGCAGAAACTGCAATTCCACAATTGTTTTTTTTTGTGTATATATATATATATATATATAACAGGAAAAAATTTCCAAGTGCGCAGAAACTGCAAAAAGTGCAATTCCACAATTGTTTTTTTTGTATATTATATATATATACATACACACACATACATATATATACACACACACATACATATATATATATATATATACATACCATGTTCACTACATGGTAAAACTGACCTGACAGTACGATTCTACAAGCCAGTACGATTGCGCAAACAAATATATATATATATACATACACACACACACACATATACATACATATATATATATATAAATATATTTTTTAAGTGGTGAAAAAAAATCCAGAAATTTGTAATGATTGTTAAAGGCTCATGATGGCTGATTAAATCAGCCATCCTCTTCCGGGGAAGATGTGGGCTCAGCAGGGACACGACATATGACGTGAATGTATGTCATATGTCATGAAGGAGTTGACGTAAGTAAATGACTGATTAAACAAGGACGATAAAAACAGACACGGCGACAAAACACTGGTG
Source organism: Ranitomeya imitator (assembly GCF_032444005.1). Lineage (NCBI taxonomy): Eukaryota > Metazoa > Chordata > Amphibia > Anura > Dendrobatidae > Ranitomeya > Ranitomeya imitator. The sequence continues at coordinate 81,616,294 of NC_091284.1, read as the reverse complement.
ACACTTGGTCCGTGCTTTAACATAGGAGAAAAATCACAGATATCTGAATGAGGCCTTAAAAATACCTTCAATAAACTAAACGAGTCTCCATCTAATGCTACTTACTTCCTGATCTCATCCGGGAGGTCACATTTTGGAAGTTTCTTCATTGCCACATCGAAATATCTTTCTGTTGAAATACAAAAAGAAAAATTACAAATTCTGCTGCTCATAGCAACCTACAAGAGTATTTTACTATCCAGCATTGGTCTGTGCTGGGTTTACACGCTATTATTCTGTGAAGATCAGACCTGTGATCCCATTATAACAAATATCAGTGATTTTATATATGTCCCTCCGCACACAGCAACCTTCTTTGTACAATTTTGATCGTTCATAATATTACACAAATCATCGGCCACAACCAAAACGGTCTGAGAGCACAAGATTTTTCAGGTTATTCACGTATTCTATGTAAAGGCTGTAGCGCAAACTGTATAATATAATACACAGGCAGTGGACTACGGTCTACAGAGGTGAAAATCTACTTTTTCTGAGGCATAATGTGGCTATTTGGATCAATTCACTTAGGGTAAAGAAAGTACGGTATATTGCACAGTGGTTTGGAAAGTATATACACCAATATATGTTCAGATTCCAAACCACGTTGTAATGGAGTTATTACTAAAGAATAATGTGGGGTCTGTAATGAAGGTTATGTAAAAATAAATAAATAAATAATTGCACTAATCAATATGACGACTTCTTGGTCATTCAGATTTTACTCTCGAGACGTGGTTCTTCCACTGTAGAGAACATTTTTTTTGTGCACAGTTCACAAAACCGACATGCTGGTATTTCATGGTATTTGGCTCCAGGTTATTATTCAAGTCTTGTGATCAGTTTGACGTTTTTTGTATATGTAAGTAAGAAAGTCATATGTTAGCTGGGAAATTCCCAACTCACCCAAAAGGTCACTAGAAAAATGTAGCTTCTTTAAGAAAAAAAAAAGTGAAAGGTGTAAGGCTGCCGTCACACTAGCAGTATTTGGTCAGTATTTTACATCAGTATTTGTAAGCCAAAACCAGGAGTGGAACACATAGAGGAAAAGTATAATAGGAAAATATGCATCACTTCTGTATTTCTCACCCACTCCTGGTTTTGGTTACAAATACTGATGTAAAATACTGACCAAATACTGCTAGTGTGACAGCAGCCGAATAGTTCTAACAAGCACGACTGGTTCATCTAGCATTGAGATATCAGGACCACTGACATGCAACCTCCATTATAAGATGCTTCCAGCAAGGCTTTTTGCTCACCAATTTATTGGCCCTGATAAAGGGTCTACAGAAGGTCCTACAGGCTGGCCACCTTACCCAAGGTAAATCAAAGCCAGACATCCCCAATAAAGTGGTTATGTCAAGTAATGCACCTCTTCAAATGGAACCAGTGATCAGGTCCAGCTTCTCCAAGTCGCCAAGTAAGCATCACATGCAGCCACGGAATTATTGACCAGCATCGTCGCGTCAAGTTCACCAGGGCATAGGGTCAAGAGACCACAGTGAACATACAACTCCATAAAGATGATTCCATAAATTTGATCTGTGGTGTCTGCAATTATATGCATCTACTAAGACTTCTCAGGCTGCTGCAAAATCCACTACAAGGAATCAAATATGTTAAGGATTCCAATGATCAGAATAACCCCATTATTTTGTCTACAATTATGCAGCTTTCATCCTATATTATTGTAATAGTAATTCTTCAGCTTTGTAGTGTGCGACTTACTTCTCTAGAATATATCATGGTGGATAGTTTAGTTGTTAGATTACTAGGGTATTGGGTTCAAATATAACCATCAAAACGTGTACACCTGGCAAGTACTCCCCTTTTTAGTTTTTTATAGGTTTAGATTTTTTTAGGTTTTATAGTGGTCTCCAAGTCTCCTCCAAAATCACTGGTTTCCTATAGAACAGTTTGGACAGCTGACAACATAAATTGCAGGAAATTGCTCCAGCTACAAAGCCCTGTAAACCTCCTCCTACCTGTCAGACATTGTAGGAGATATTTTCTGATTAGTAGGTCCACCATGATGTCATAGTTGTGGTGTGATGCATGCATGATGTCACACTAGATCTCCATATCAGAAGAGGCTCTTGGGATGTCGGCAGGTGAGTAACAGGACGATAGTGGCCACATGCAGTCTGCTATGCCATTGTGAGTGGCCACCAACCACTTGGTCACCAATATGCTTGTCTATGCCTGGTGACTGCTCACATGTATTTTGGAAGTGAGAAAAACAAGGAATGGCACATTGCCCTGAAGTAGGCATGGACAACTACCAATGATGCACTGTGGACATCTGTGAGACTCCCATATATTGGCAGAAGGGGGTCTCCTATCCCCTGTGTAGCAATGGAGAGGTAGCAATCCATGAATCCAACTATCTTCAGTGTAAGTTTGTGTGACTAGTTAAACACTTGGTTGTCTCAAGTAAATCACACTGGAAATAACTGTATACATACATAGTACCTTCTTTTCCAGAGAGTGGAAAGGGAAGGAGGAGGACCACATTCAGCTCATCTGTAGGAGTCCTGGAATCTTTTAGATGGTACTTTCCCCTTCAAGTTTTATTGCTGCCCTTAATGTGGCTTCTAGAACCACAAATGGTTGTACACCCCATTTTGACTGGCTGGTTTGTATTTTATTTTATTTATTTATTTTTTTTTGGGGGGGAGGGGGGGTCCTGCAGTTTCAATACTTATTTCCATCCAGCTGATTTCCTGATGCAAAACTCTAACATACATGCATCTGATGGATAGCAGTGGTATTAGTGACACGTATATCATAAAGGTATATAGATTATGCATGGTACTCTATAGTTAAAGGGAACCTGTCACCCCGTTTTTTGAGATTGAGCTATAAATACTGTTAAATAGGGCCTGCGCTGTGTGTTCCTATAGTGTATGTAGTGTACCCCGATTCCCCATGTATGCTGAGAAATAACTTACCAAAGTCGCCGTTTTCGCCTGTCAATCAGGCTGGTCAGGTCGGGAGGGCGTGGTGACATCGGTGGTTCTTCCTCAGCTTTACGTTGGTGGCGTAGTGGCGTAGTGGTGAAGACACAGCGCGCGATCTGCGCTGTCATCCCTTTCGTCGGTGGGGGCGGCCATCTTCCTGGGGCCGCGCGTGCGCAGATCGAGTGCTCTGCTGCACGGGGCTTCAGGAAAATGGCCGCGGGATGCCGCGCGTGCGCATTAGAGATCGCGGCGGCCATTTTCCCAAAGCCGAGTTTGCATCTCGGCTTTGGGAAAATGGCCGCCGCGATCTCTAATGCGCACGCGCGGCATCCCGCGGCCATTTTCCTGAAGCCCCGTGCAGCAGAGCACTCGATCTGCGCACGCGCGGCCCCAGGAAGATGGCCGCCCCCACCGATGCAAGGGATTACAGCGCAGATCGCGCGCTGCTTGTTCACCACTACGCCACTACGCCACCAACGTAAAGCTGAGGAAGAACCACCGATGTCACCACGCCCTCCCGACCTGACCAGCCTGATTGACAGGCGAAAACGGCGACTTTGGTAAGTTATTTCTCAGCATACATGGGGAATCGGGGTACACTACATACACTATAGGAACACACAGCGCAGGCCCTATTTAACAGTATTTATAGCTCAATCTCAAAAAACGGGGTGACAGGTTCCCTTTAATCGAGTAATCTACTGTGCTATTCCACGTAGTCTCCTGGATGGATGTTTGACTTTGTTGGCATAATGGGAGAATTCAAGATGTCAGCTGGCACCGTGCCCCTTGATCACATAAACTACATTACTCTTTGTATAGAGGACCCACCTCTTACTTTCTTCTATGAGGACCCAAACCCTCCCCTTCCTCTATGTGGACCCAACCCTCACCTTCTTCTATAAGGACCCAACCTCCACTTTCTTCTATGAGGATCCAATCGTCACCTTCTTCTATAAGGACCCAACCCCAACCTTCTTCTATGAGGACCCAATCGTCACCTTCTTCTATAAGGACCGAACCCTCACATTCTTCTATGAGGACCCAATCGTCACCTTCTTCTATAAGGACCCAACCCTCACCTTCTTCTATGAGGACCCAATCGTCACCTTCTTCTATAAGGACCCAAACCTCACCTTCTTCTATAAGGACCCAATCCTCCCCTTCCTCTATGAGGACCCAACCCTCACTTTCTTCTATGAGGACCCAATTCTCACCTTATGCGGTGTTTCTCAAACCAATCAATATTATATTTGACTGTTTAAAAACATTTCATTTTTAAATGCAGATTTAACCATAGTATGTAGGCAACAAATAGTTCTTCATTCTGCACAATATAGGGCTAGGAAAAGCAGAAAAATGACCACAGCTGAAAGCAAATAGCTGACGATTTGTGCCAAATGTGAATAACATGGTCCATGAAATAATTGAACACACAGTTTGCTCAAGGATCAAGCTGGGACGTCACAATGCAATGTGCTATATTGTCTGTACCTTTATAATGGGACTTTACTGGCTTGTTAGAGACTATTTAAGACCCTGTTATCTATGGTGGTATCAGGAGAGAAGCAGTTAGCCAACAGTCAATGCTTATTATTCAATGTCAAGTTCCATATATTCATGGTTTTACCTTTGTTTAATAATAACAGACGTTGCCGGTGTCTGTGAATAACCGGAATAATCTTATTTTTGGCCTCATAAAAAGCCAAGGTGACAGAATACAAAGAAAATATTGCTCTACTTGTTTGAGGATGTGTCACGGAATCACGGCAAAAACTATTTGTGCTTTGGTTTTCCAACTAACAAGGAGTGACTTTACTTCACATGATAGCATTTTAGGAGATAACGACTTCCTAAGAATACAATATTGTGAAAAAATTGGTCTGCGCTCAAAGTGATTAGTTTTTCAGTGATCATCATGCATAGATGTGAGGCAAATAAATTAAAACCAATAAAGTAGAAGCGACTAATATATATAGAGGACGTTTCGACCCGTCCCGGGCCTTTGTCAAATGACTAAAAAATAAATAAAATAATATTGTTATCATCCACAGTGAATAATACATATATACAATGTAAATTCAGGAAAAAAAAGAGGAACATAACTCCCTAAATACATCAGATCCAGCCATACACACTAATAGTCCTTCCCAAACTTAATGTAGCATGTGTAAAGGGTTAACTTCGCTGCCCACATGTCCGCAGATGTATTTATAGGGCACCTGTTTGATATTGTGCTGAATTATAGGTCGGAGTTTCTTGCCTAATTTTAATTAATGGTCCTCATTGTAAATGACTATTAACCCTAGCATTAACCATTATTTGACTATGGTTAATTACGGTAAATCTCTGTATAAATTACCAGACGAGAGACACCATTAAGATCTGGTAATTAGGTCTTAGGTCCCATACCTGTCTAGTCTCTATACCAATTTTTTTTTTTACTTGGTTTCATAACCGTTTACTGTATTTATATTCTTTTTGCTTGTTATTAGACAGGTAAGGGAATAATAGGGAGACCCGACGAGAAGCGGGGGAGCCACTACTGTGACCCTAGGGGGCTAACCTCCGCAACTTAGGTAGGGGTCGATATTAGGGTAAGATCCCACCCATAGGATACACACAGATATTCTGACCAACCTTTGGAATGGGGCTTATTATATTTTAAACTCAATGGATAATAACCTAGAAATGAAAAATAAAAAAAAATAAAATAAAAAAAGACCTGCAGGAGCAGTCTACACGATATATGGTCTAACCTGGCAGAGCTCCAAGGACATCATTTTTGAACTGAATATGGTTTTACCTTCTAACACAGCGTGACACTACACTTTCCAAGTTATGGCTAAAGAAAAAAAAATGCATATTCATTCTTTTTAATCAATAGGATTGCATACACATCATAGTGATGGTGTCAGACTACACTAGCCCTCCCATTGTGGCGTTATGGGAGAAACAATCAGAGAAGCCCCCACAATGTGCCACTATATTACAGGGTAAGTGAACAGCCTGGGCAGACCGCTCCACGAAAATCAGCATCTTTTCTACGTAGAAATCCGGTCATACTTCTTGTTTTCGGAGTGATCCTGTCCGTTGTGCTTTCCCACCTTACTCTCTGACAGTAGCCTTTTTTAATTGCGGTTGAAGGACAAAATCTGCTAGAACCTGTGCCTGTTTTCTTGTACTATGCCTGGGATGGGGAACCTCCGGCCCACGGGCCGCATGCGATCTGTGATCTATGTGCCCCCGTGAACCCTGTGTCCCCCTGCTATGTACCCCTTGTGCTCCCGTGTGATCTGTGCCCCCTGTGATCTCTGTGTCCCCCAGCTATGTGCCCTCCTTTGATCTTTGTGTCCCCCCCCCTGTGATCTTCGTGCCACCCCTGGAAAAGGAGCTGTGAGAAGCAACATGATCAGCATCACCCAACATCACAGCTGCACCAAAGAGAAGCAGCTCCAGCCGTCACATTAGGGGCGAGTTACTGTAATTGTTTGACTAAATATAACGGGGTCATTTTCAAGGTGATCATTTTTATGTGCCCCCCGGATGATGGTAGAAATTTCCAAATAGCCCCCGGCAGGAAAAAGGTTCCCCACCCCTGTTGTAGAGGTTAAGAGTCTGACTGCATCCAAAAATGCAGCAAATCCACACCTGCGGTTTCTGGCAAGAGGAAAGAATCTGCACAGAAAATTCCACAGGCAAATCTGCAACGTGTGCACACACCATAAGAGTTCTGGCTCCTACAGAACAGTTAGACGCTCCTAATCAACTCGTTACCTGCATTAAAGACCGCTCTATTACATATTCACCTTTATAAAAGACTCCTGTCCGCAGACTCAATTAATCCGTCAGACTCTAACTAACCTCTACAACACGGGTGGGGAACCTTTTTCCAGCCGGGGAGACCATCTATCTATCTATCTATCTATCTATCTATCTATCTAAAGAGGAGGTTGGACCAGAAATGACATCACAATTTTTTTTTGTTCAATAATAGATTTGTATGCGTTTTTGAAAGCTAAATAAAGATCTATTATTGAACAAAAAAAAGAAGAATTGTGATGTCATTTCTGGTCCAACCTCCTCTTTAACATTTGACCAACCCACACTTCATTACACACAGATCGATAGATAGAAGGAATGAGATAGATAGATCCATAGATCGATCTATAGATAAATCTCTGTCTATCTATAGATGTGGGAATTTTCCCACACAGCAGTGCCGCAAGTGACAGTATGAACTATACCATACTCACAGCGGCGGAGGAATACAGTCATTGTATCCTGGTGCCCCTGGAGAGCGGTCGCATCTGTCGATGTGACAGCTCTCCACAGGAGATCATCGTCGGGACACTTGTTATTAAATGGATTACTGCGGATCAGGCAGTATATTGTTTGTTTATTATTTTAATATGTTTTACAGGTGATCGAGGGCTTTGGGGAATAGGTGATTGGTGAGTATGTACTCTATGTTGTATGTACTGTATGTCTATATGTGTGTACTGTATATATATATATATTTTTATTTACACTTGAACACAGTAGCCAGATGATGGGACTATACTGTCCCATCAGATGGCTGCCAGTCACTGTAGCAGGCATAGCCTCATGGGACTTGTCCCATCGGACGATGCCTGCCAACATATAGACCCACACACACAGCCCTGCAAACACTCACACAGACACACACAGCCCCGCGATCCCCACACACAGACACACACACAGCCCCGCAGGCACACACAAACACCCGCACACAGACACACATCTTCTCCGCACACACAGTGTCCGCCCACACACTCTTTCCTCCTCCCGATCTGCAGCGTTTCTCGCACCCAACTCCGCAGCAAAACCACAGATCCTACGGTTTTGCTGCAGATTTGACTGAATCAATGGAAGTCAATGGGTGAGGAAAAGTTGCAGGTCCGCAAAAAGAATTGACATAGTCCTTTTTCGAATCTGCTGCGTTTTTAGTGCGGAATTTTCCGCACCATTAGCACAGCATTTTTTTTCCCCCCATTGATTTACATTGTACTGTAAATCACTTGCAGATCTGCAGCGTTTCTGCGCGGAAAAAAACGCTGCGGATCCGCAGGAAATCCGCAACGTGTGCACATAGCCTTAATGGTTGGTAGGGGATCAAATACTTACTTCTCTCTGCAAAATGCAAATAAATTTATAAAATGTGATTTTCTGGATTTTCTTTTTGATATTCTAATCTCAATGTTAAAATTAACCTACCTTTAAAATTATAAACTGTTCATGTCTTTTTCAGTGGGCAAACTTACAAAATCAGCAAGGGATCAAATACTTAAAATTACATATCCTTTCATACTTTTGATAACGCAACTCTTGAGTGAAAACCGCTCACCAAAGGCTATGAATACGCAGTGACATTTCATTCATACCTTTTGAATTCCTAAATGCCCCTTTTTGGAGCAGCAGGTTGTAATCTATTCATTGTTACCTCCTGCAGCCTCTTCCAGCACACACCATTTAGAATCATGTGCCCTGTGGCCGCATTCAGGAAAACGTCAGGCAACAGTGGTTTCTGTTGTTGTTGCCATTCAACTACCGTTTGTTTTGGATCTTTTTTCATCCCTGATGAAGGGAGGCGTACCTCTAAACCTGGCATGCTTGCAGGCTTGTTTCACCGCTCAGTGTAGTGCCTGCTACTTGGATCTGCTGCGTGCTTGACATGAACATTTTTGGACTGCTTTGCACTTTGGATGTTTTACATTTTTAGTTCCATGGTGCGTTGGATTTTTTTTATACACTACAGAAAAAAGCTTATCGACCCAAACCGATGCCTGCGGGCATTTCTGCTTGGTTTATATGAAGCCGTTATGTTAAAATATGTATTGAAGTTGAATTACGACTGTTGTGCTGTTTCATTTTTTTAGTGCCTGATTTCTTGTTCTCTCTTCTTGTACCTTTACTCTGATGCCAATACCTCGATGCCCTGAACACTGTAGCAGAAAGTTACATATGCAAACCTAGTGCATGCCCAAATCACCATAACAAAACCTATAGAAAATTATCTTTATTGCATAGTTACTATGATACACAGATAACTCTGCTACATTTACACTGCAAACACAAGTCTGTGCTGTTACTATTACATGCATTGTTACCGTACTTCTGCTTCCTATATATTACATGCACACAGCTACATGTCTACACATTACGTGCTATCACCCTTCTATTACCAACAAAATAACATAGTAACATAGTTAGTAAGGCCGAAAAAAGACATTTGTCCATCCAGTTCAGCCTATATTCCATCATAATAAATCCCCAGATCTACGTCCTTCTACAGAACCTAATAATTGTATGATACAATATTGTTCTGCTCCAGGAAGACATCCAGGCCTCTCTTGAACCCCTCGACTGAGTTCGCCATCACCACCTCCTCAGGCAAGCAATTCCAGATTCTCACTGCCCTAACAGTAAAGAATCCTCTTCTATGTTGGTGGAAAAACCTTCTCTCCTCCAGACGCAAAGAATGCCCCCTTGTGCCCGTCACCTTCCTTGGTATAAACAGATCCTCAGCGAGATATTTGTATTGTCCCCTTATATACTTATACATGGTTATTAGATCGCCCCTCAGTCGTCTTTTTTCTAGACTAAATAATCCTAATTTCGCTAATCTATCTGGGTATTGTAGTTCTCCCATCCCCTTTATTAATTTTGTTGCCCTCCTTTGTACTCTCTCTAGTTCCATTATATCCTTCCTGAGCACCGGTGCCCAAAACTGGACACAGTACTCCATGTGCGGTCTAACTAGGGATTTGTACAGAGGCAGTATAATGCTCTCATCATGTGTATCCAGACCTCTTTTAATGCACCCCATGATCCTGTTTGCCTTGGCAGCTGCTGCCTGGCACTGGCTGCTCCAGGTAAGTTTATCATTAACTAGGATCCCCAAGTCCTTCTCCCTGTCAGATTTACCCAGTGGTTTCCCGTTCAGTGTGTAATGGTGATATTGATTCCCTCTTCCCATGTGTATAACCTTACATTTATCATTGTTAAACCTCATCTGCCACCTTTCAGCCCAAGTTTCCAACTTATCCAGATCCATCTGTAGCAGAATACTATCTTCTCTTGTATTAACTGCTTTACATAGTTTTGTATCATCTGCAAATATCGATATTTTACTGTGTAAACCTTCTACCAGATCATTAATGAATATGTTGAAGAGAACAGGTCCCAATACTGACCCCTGCGGTACCCCACTGGTCACAGCGACCCAGTTAGAGACTATACCATTTATAACCACCCTCTGCTTTCTATGGCAAAGGCAAAGTCATGTAATTTTGCTCATAGCAGAGCTTTGCTTGCAATGCATAATAGACTGCAGAGCTACGTGTGCTTGTATTATGTAGGCTGCAAAGGTGCAAATGCATGTTGTGTGTTTGCATAAAATAGAACCCCATTTGAAGAGAGTGGTTCAATTGCTGTTAAGATTTCAGAGCACCCCCAAAAAGTCTCCTAAAAAAAATTCAGTGGGGAGAACGGCACAAGATCACTGCAGAGCTTGCTCCGGAAATGCAGCAGGCAGGAGTCCGTGCATCTGCTTACAAACTGGGGTGAAAGGTTTTGAAGGTTGACGTGGTGTTATGAAAGGCAGCAAAGAAGCCACCCCTCCCCAAAGAAAAGATTAATGACAGACCGACATTCTACAGAAAAGAAACTGGACTCTAATGCAGCACATACAGGCTTGTTTGGGACTTCTGGAAGAATGACTGGAGAAGGGGAGCGCTACCTGCGCATACCAACAGCAAGCAAAGCATCCTGAGACCATTCATATGTGGAGGCCTTTCACCCATGGAGTGGGCTCACTCACAATTTTGCCTAACACTGCCATGAACATAGAATGGGATCTAAACATCATGCAAGAGGAACTGTGTGAAGAGCCAGGAGCAATTTGGCGATGAACAATGCTTTTTCCAGCATGATGGGGCACAATGTCACAAAACAAAATATATAGCAGAATAAACGTTTTGGTCCATGGCTAGGAAACTTCCCAGATCTCAATCCCCTGTGTTCAAATCCTCAATAAGTGGGTGGACAAACAAAAGTGCAGAAATTGTGGTAGACTTCAAGGACTGGTTAGATAGTAATGGGTTGTCATTAGTCAGGATTTGGTCCAGAAGTGGATATCCAGGTGCCAGGGGAAGGGCAAATTTCTTAAAAAACTAAGGGTCAACACTGTAATTACTGAGTCTTTGGAAGAACAAATTAGTCTAAAAACTTCCGAAATGGTGTGAAAATCAGAATAGGTCAGTCTCAAAACTTTTGGATGTGACTTTAAAGGCATCAGAGAGAAGCATGCATATATTCAGAGCTTAGAAGAGCTGTGTTTGCCAAGTGTTGACAGCACAACATTGCAAACACAGCTCTAGACAATCCACACAATTTGCTGAGCTTTTCAAACTGACCCTTGCTCCCGGTTTTTATTCCTTTACAAAAGTGTTTGAGGACTATCTGGAACTTAAGTCTGGAAATAACTCTTCTGCAACAGCTATGGCTCCCGTCTCTGCTCTACAGCACAGAGTGTGACCATTGGCCCTCTCACTGATGGGATTACAGGAACCAAAGACGGGGGATCGGGTACCAGGAAGGTTTGCTCAATTGCCTAGTGCTGAACAGATTCTTCCAAATCTGTTGTGCCAAATCTTGGCTACAAAGGCAAGTGTGAGTCGAGTGCACATTACACAGTCATGGGGATTAGTAGTGTGGACAATAAATATTTACCGGCTGCGCCTGACCCGGCTTGCACTAGATCATTATGTGATTCTTTGTCCCTGTTGCCACTTTGCCTCTGCTCTGATAGTAGCCCTTCATGGCAGGCAAAGATGGATTTCACGGTTCCGCTGGAAATCAGAATCATGTGACTTTGAACCATCAAATTAAGTTCTGTGTGTGTGACATAGTAAATATCTGATGATGAGACCTATCACGCATGCCTCATGAATGGGCGTACCACCAAGCATGGCAGTAGTGGATTCATTTCTCCATGCCACATCTTCTGTTTGGATCTAGTACAGGGTAAACACTTTTTAAGGGCCTGTGCACAAGTTGCAAATTTGTTGCGCATTTGTTGAATTTGTATCTGCGCAGATTCGTCACAAAAGTTGAAAGGTTTCCTGATGCCAGCAAAGTGAATGAGAATCCTGAAGCCTCATGCACACACTGCTTATTTGTGACTTGCAGATTTGGTGCAGATTAAATCTGCAGGATGTCAATTCTTTCAGTGCTTTTGGAAAAAAAAAGCATGTAGAAAAAAATGCAACAAAAACACACCTATTTGACTGAACATTTTTCCTGCCTAAAGATGCAGAAGTTTCTGAACCAAATACTTAACGCGTTCACATAATGTTTTACAATGTGCATTACGTGTCAAGTTGCACTTACTTATGTATTACAAAGATGAGATAAAACCTAATAAACCATATCTACGTTGCAGATCTACGTTGTTATATTCAAGGATGCTGACAGTCGTAAATGTGCAAGAAACTGCAGTGACCCAAGGTTTCCTCCTGTGGACATTTTTATACTGAATATCGGCTCCATACGGAACGTAGGATCCTCATGACACGCGGTAAACATATTCAGGTCGTCTCAATATCTATAGTACAAAAATTCTCAATCTGAAAAAAGGAAGTGAACCTTTAATATTAACATTGTTACTTCCAAAACGTTCTCTTTAATCTTGTCCCTTAGCGTTGAATGTCGGATTGGCTTCTTTTCCTGCTTATAATGCTGCCAGTGTCTGAATTCAGATTACTTATTACTTTAGGCTGATTAAAGCCACTTATCTTATTTCTTCAAAACAGATTACAGAAAGCTGCAAACGATGTGAAACCCAAGACGACCGAGGGAGGGTTAGGGAACGTCCACAAAAGATGCAGAAAAGTCTCTTCAAAACACAAGTCTGAAGGCTGATTTATCTGGCTGAATATTCCCCACGTAGCTCGCAATTCACCAAAGTTAACGAAAATTAATATAGTCATGTCAGATAATAAGGAAATGACTATTGATCCTGCCAGCATGTCCAAATACAGACACCCTACAATGGGGTTAGCACGGTGGCTCAGTGGTTAGCACTGTTGCTTTGCAATGCTGGGGCCCTGGGTTCTAAGCCCACAAAAAACAACATCTACAGTAGTTTGTATGTTCTCCCCATGATTGTGTGGGTTTCCGTTGTGTTCTCTGGTTTCCGCTCACACTACAAAGACATACTGATACGTAATCTAGATTGTGAGCCCCAATGGGGACAGCGATGGTGTCCGGTAAAATGCTGCGGAATAGGATGGCGCTACATAAGAAAATAAATAAGTGAATAATCACACACTTCTATCAGTCATAGATACCAATGCCTTTGTACAAATAATTATGTCTAAAATTCATGCCATGTACATTTATTAGATTTACAGCATGTTATGCTAACAATCATCTTTTAGTGGCCAATACCTGAAAAATATAGAAACGTATTGCTTTGTTATCTATCCAAATAACTGATGTGATCTTGCCTGTTACTGATGTACAAAATTCTGTGGAGTACTAGTAGAGTCTGACTACAAACAGTCTCCTCTGTAGTCAGATTTTAGCAGCAGAAATTATTCTAAGGCTCTACAGACGCTTGCCTTGAGGATTTAGAATGGAAATCAACAAGAAATACCAAATCTACCACAAATGATAAACAATGGTTGTCGGTGGACCCCTTTTGAGTTAAATTAGGGTCTGTAATAGCTTCTATCATTTTAACAAGAATAGTACTACATGCAGCAATATTCTTTCCATCACATCGGCCACGACAGAGGTGTAAGTTCTTAAACACAAAATACTGTTCTCTTGCTTGCAATTTTAATCTTACTAAGAAATATATATATATATTTTTTTTAAATAATTTTCGGTGACTAATTCTTGTATGTAGCTTGTATAGTGGAGTGTCGATCAGCAATTATTCATACATAGAGGAGGACAGTGAATATTAAGGGTACCGTCACACTGAAACAACGCTGCAGCGTCGCTGTGTGGTCGCTGGAGAGCTGTCACACAGACAGCTCTCCAGCGACCAACGATCCCGAAGTCCCCTGGTAACCAGGGTAAACATCGGGTTACTAAGCGCAGGGCCGCGCTTAGTAACCCAATGTTTACCCTGGTTACCAGCGTAAACGTAAAAAAAAAAAATTACATACTTACATTCCGTGTCTGTCCTCCGGCGCTCTGCTTTCCTCTGCACGGTCAGCGCCAGTCAGCCGTAAAGCAGAGCGGTGACGTCACCGCTGTGCTTTCTGGCTGGCCGGCGCTGACACAGGATGCAGGAGTGCAGAGAAGCAGAGCGCCGGGGACAGACAGCTGAAGGTAAGTATGTAGTGTTTGTTTTTTTACATTTACGCTGGTAACCAGGGTAAACATCGGGTTACTAAGCGCGGCCCTGCGCTTAGTAACCCGATGTTTACCCTGGTTACCAGTGAAGACATCGCTGAATCGGCGTCACACACGCCGATTCAGCGATGTCAGCGGGACATCCAGTGACGAAATAAAGTTTCAGACGATCTGCTACGACGTACGATTCTCAGCGGGGTCCCTGATCGCAGTAGCGTGTCAGACACAGCGAGATCGTAAGGATATCGCTGGAACGTCACGGATCGTGCCGTCCTAGCGATCAAAGTGCCACTGTGTGACGGTACCCAAAGGTACCGTCACACTCAGCGACGCTGCAGCGATATAGACAACGAGCCGATCGCTGGAGCGTCGCTGTTTAGGTCGCTGTAGAGACGTCAAACACAGCAGCTCCAGAACGATGCAGGAGCGATCCAGTGACGTAACGGCAACTCACTTCTCGTTCATGCTGGTTGTTCGCTCCATGTCCGTTGCTGGTATCGTTGCTTTTGATGTCAAACATGACGATACACGCCGACCTGGCGACGAAATAAAGTTCTGGACTTCTAGCTCCAACCAGCGATATCACAGCAGGATCCAGATCGTTGCTGCGTGTCAAACACAACGAGATCGCTATCCAGGACGCTGCAACGTCACGGATTGTTGTCGTTCTCGTTGCAAAGTTGCTGAGTGTGACGGTACCTTTATACTAAATACTATTATACTAAACTCACCCTTTTACTGTGTGCTATTCAAGTGCCGTCTCTGAAACTCTTTGCTCACCTTCTGTTTACCTTGGCTGCAGACCAATATACACCAGTGCTTTAAACCACTGAGGCCAGCGATTGCCTGCAGTGGTCACGTGGGTATATGAAATGGGACATTTGGAGCCAAGGTAAACAAACAGAAGACGAGCGTCAGAGATGAAGTGCTGGAAAGACGCAGAGTAAATGATGATGTATATATAAGACTTAATTACTTTAGGTGTTTGGAGCTTTACATTCCTTTAAAGGAAACCTGTCACCATAACGATGCAGTCCATTCTGCAAACACTGTTAGAGATCACGAGGAGCTGAGTACAACGATATATACAATAGTTTGTGAGAAAAGATTCAGTAAAATCTGTGCTTTCATCATTAATCTTCTGCTCTTTTCGGCATTTTGAGTCCAGTGGGCGGTGTTATAGTGACTGACGGCTTTCTATGTATAAGTGTACATGCAGAGATAGCGCTCGGTCACTGATGGGACCCACCTACTGGACCAAAAATCCTGTAAAGAGCAGAAATTTTAATGATGAAAACAGGTTATTCTGAATCTCTGCCAAAACTACTGTAGAAAAAAAAAAGCATACATGGGCCACACATCCAAAAATCATAGGTTGATCCAAAGCGGCTAGGCAAAAATTAGAAAACTGAACATGAGGTTCTGAATTTATCATTGTGATCAGACCATGAATAATCCCGGAAAGAACGGAAGGTTGACTCACAAACCTATATATCAGTTTATTCCGCTCCTTTGCTCTATAACACGGGGCCTGCAGATTGGATCGGATTTTCATAGTGCCGGATCCCTTTAAAATTCACCTGACTCTACGACCGTGAAAATTGTATTCCTACTACTTGCATATAGTGAAAAGAGGACAGAAAACATACAAACTATGAAACAAGGATTATTTAATTTAACTTTTTTTTTTATTATTATTAATTTTGCTTATAATAAAAAAAAAAAAACTTTAGAGAAAGGTTGAACCTGATGGATCTTTTTTCAACCTACGGAACTAATTACAGAGTGACGTTGGGAGGCAATCCGGATGCAAAAATATGCATCTATAACGTAATCTCTCTTATCTAAACTATGGTACATTTGTTGACTAACAGGATCGCTAAAGCAAGAAATACAAGAAATATCTCCTGTTCACGAGACATGAAGTATGTATAGTTCCGAAACCATTACGTTCAATGCTGACGACAGCTCATAACAGCCGAAAGTATCATATAGGAGGGAAGGGTGAAATGTGAAGGGAGTACAATGTACAGGACTGGTACCGGGACACTTACTGCTATATCAGATAGTATTAATGACGCTTTGGTTGATCAGATACCGGATAGAGGTGCAGCTCCAGGATACGGGTGCGGTGCAGGACGGCTGTACATTGACACCTGCTATTCGCCTTATTTAGAAAATGATTAATGATAAAGATCCCCTGTGCGCTGCTTACAGCGATGTTATCAGGAGTCGGACTTTTAAGCGTCTTTGCAAACTTATTTATGGAACTCCTAGTTACGTGAGAGAGTGAAGGACGCCGCCATAGGAAAAGCTAGAATTGAAGCAACAGCTATCAACATTTTGCTGCACCTTTCACTTTTTATGTTCAGCAACAGATAAGGCAGAGTATGGGCCGACATCTGCTGCCAACCTCTTATCTTAGTCATACAGAGGCGCTTTGTGTAGGCAGAATTCACATCAAAATCATAGCAGTGTGGTCAAAAACAGGAGTTACTCACAAAATCTTTCTCCTAGTTTTATTTCCAGCATTGGGAACATTGCACACTGTTTACTATTCAAAACATGAAGAGAAATGTATAGAATCTATAACTATTTTACAGAAAAAAAATGAACATTGTGCGGTTTTAAAAAACCAGCAGTGTCTGCGTTTGTCTTTATAAACTCACAATATGTCCCTATTTTTGGAGGATTTGTCACTCCTGTGAATCACTGACCTAATATTTAGTTTATACCTAGTTTTTTTTTTTGTTTTTTTTTAGAACTGCTTCACATCTATGTTACCTAGAATCAACCAACTTCTGGCCCCCGCCACCTGTTACTCCAGCTCAGGATGTCGTTTGTTTGCTTTGCCTCAGACACGGCACAAGTGTTCCATCGGATTAACCCCTTTATGACCAAAGGTATTTTCGTTCCTCGCTCCCCTCCTTCCCAGAGCCATGACTTTTTTATTTTTCCGTCAATATGGTCATGTGAGGGCTTGTGTTTTTTTTTTTTTTTGCAGGTGAAATTGCAAAAAAAAAAGTGCAATCCCAGAGTCGTTTTTTTGTTTTACTTTTTTACTAAGCTCACTAAATGCTAAAACTGACCTGCCATTATGATAATGATTCTCCAGGTCATTATGAGTTAATAGACACCAAACATGTCTAGGTTCTTTTTTATCTAGGTGGTGAAAACAAATTCCAAACTTTGTTAAAAAAAAAAAAAAACAACGCCATTTTCCGATACCCGTAGCGTCTACATTTTTCGTGATCTCGGGTTAGATGAGGGTTTATATTTTGTGCGCCGAGGTGACGATTTTAAGGATACCATTTTGGTGCAGGTACGATCTTTTGATTGCCTGTTATTGCACTTTAATGCAATGTCGCGGCAACCAACAAAAGTAACTCTGGCATTTTAAGGGTATGTGCACACGATGCTGAAAACGCTGCGGATCCGCAGCAGTTTCCCATGAGTTTACATTACAATGTAAACCTATGGGAAACAAAAAACGCTGTGCCCATGCTGCGAAAAAAATACGCGCGGAAACGCAGCGGTTTACATTCCGCAGCATGTCACTTCTTTCTGCAGATTCCACAGCGGTTTTACAGCTGCTCCTATGGAAAACCGCAGTTGTAAAACTGCAGAAAAACAGCGGTAAATCTGCAGCAAAAACACAGCGTTTTTGCCCTGCAGATTTATCAAATCCGCTGCGGAAAAATCCGCAGTGGACAAGAATACGTGTGCACATAGCCTAACGCTACGCTGTTTAGCGATCAGGTTAATCCTTTTTTTTTTATTGATCGATCGGGCGATTCTGAACGCGACAATATCAAATATGTGTAGGTTTGATTTTTTAATCGCTTTATTTTGAATGGGGCGAAAGGGGGTGATTTGAAATTTTATACCTTTTTTAAAACTTTTTTTTTTTTTTTTAAGAATACCCGATGCGTTAGAATCGGGCCACCATCTAGTGTTTCAATAGTCTCTATGGGAGACTGGAAGCTGCCATAACCCGATCGCCTCTGCTACATACAGGCAATGATCAGGTCACCTGTATGTAGCAGAATACCTCACTTGCTATCAACGCCGACCACTGGGCGGTGCTCATAGCAATCCGGCAGTGACAACTACAGAGGTCTGCAGGAGACCTCTGGTTGTCATGCCAACCCATCGGTGACCCACGATCACGTGAAGGTGGTCACCAATGGGCGGATTTCCAGAGCGATTGCCGGAAGTGTATGTTAAATGCCGCAGTCAGCGTTTGACAGTGGCATTTAACGGGTTATTAGCCATGGGTGGATCGTGATTCCACCCACGGCTGTTACGGGCACACGTCAGCTTTTCAAAACACCTGACAAGTGCTGGGAAACATGTGGACTTCCTGCCGGAGCTCACATCAAGGGTAGGGTGTCTGACATCGGTGTACTATTGCGCCCGATGTCAGAAAGGGGTTAAAGTCCGGGGGGATTGGGCTGACCACTCCATAACCTCAATTTGTTGGACTGGAACAAAAGATTTTGCTCGTTTACTGGTGTGTTTAAGGTCGATCTCTCGTTGAAACACCCATTTTCAGGGCATATCCTCTTCAGCGTAAGGCAACATGACTTCAAGTATTTTAATATATGCAAACTGATCCATGATCCCTGGCATGCAGTAAACAGGTCCTGCACCACAGTAAGAGAAACATGTCCAGACCATGAAGCTAGCACCACCATGCGTCACTGTCTTCAGAGAGTACTGTGGCTTGAATGCAGAGTTTAGGGGTCCTCTAATGAACTGTCTATTGGCCTTGGACCCAAAAAGAACTATTTTAGTTTCATCAGTCCACAAAATGTTTCTCCATTTCGCTTTCTCTTTTTTTTTTGTAAACAGTGAGACCGCAGTGAAATTCTCTCGGTGAACTCACCTCTGCACCGTGCGACTTTCCCACTGTGCCAGCGGGGATCTCACTGAGGTCACCGCAGTTCATCCCAGCTGGGAACGGAGCCTCGGTGACGTCACTGTTAGTTACTGAGGTTATGCTCACAGCAGCTCATTCACCAGTGGTTTTAAGCCTGGATGGTCGCATCTTGGCACCGTCTAGGTTGAAAACTAATTATCCCCCAGACATGGATTATGGTATGGGACAGTATGACGGATAGGTGGGGAATATTGCTGGTTTTTATTTTTGGTTCATTACAGGAAAACGAGGGTTTCGGTGGAATTAGGCAAGGTCGTAAGTATGGTATAACTGAGATTATTAAAGGAGTCTGTGGAATTTTTTTCAATTAAAGGACTTTATTCTGGGCATCGGTGTTTTCTTACAATGTGACTATGGGGTTAGTAATGGGGGCGTCTTATTGACTCCTCTCCATTACTAAACTCAGGGGCTTGATGTCACTGGACAATACAAAGGTGACATCAACCCCCCTAACTATCACCCCACTTACCACTGCTACAGGGCAAGTGGGAAGAGCCGGGCAAAGCACCAGTATTGGCTCATCTAATATATGATCCTTTTCTGGGCAGCTCCCATCAGTCGCTCCTGCTCTCACGGTTATTAGCAGCAGGTGTTGGATGATGGGATCAGTAGTCCCATCAGCTGACACCAGTGACCGGAAGTAAACTTCATACCTCTGATCACAGCGGAGCGCTTCCGCTGTCTTTTGACAGTGTGAGAACCGCAGCTCTCTGACCGGCGGGGATGATGTCACCGCCGATCAGAAGCGGTGTTTGCCGAGCTATCATGCATATGACAGCATATCAAACACTGTATTGTCGGGCCCCCCATTAAAATGAATGGGGGTTCAGATCCACTCTGCTGAATGACAGGCTGCATAGACGCTTCATGCAGCCTGCCATCTAGAAGAAGTAGCAGAGCTGAGTGTTAGGTCACATCCGGCTGTCCTTGACTTTTCTGCAGCAAATATGCTGCAAAAAAAGTCAACCTGCGAATTTGCAGCATTTACAGTGGGGCAAAAAAGTATTTAGTCAGTCAGCAATAGTGCAAGTTCCACCACTTAAAAAGATGAGAGGCGTCTGTAATTTACATCATAGGTAGACCTCAACTATGGGAGACAAACGGAGAAAAAAAAATCCAGAAAATCACATTGTCTGTTTTTTTATCATTTTATTTGCATATTATGGTAGAAAATAAGTATTTGGTCAGAAACAAACAATCAAGATTTCTGGCTCTCACAGACCTGTAACTTGTTCTTTAAGAGTCTCCTCTTTCCTCCACTCATTACCTGTAGTAATGGCACCTGTTTAAACTTGTTATCAGTATAAAAAGACACCTGTGCACACCCTCAAACAGTCTGACTCCAAACTCCACTATGGTCAAGACCAAAGAGCTGTCAAAGGACACCAGAAACAAAATTGTAGCCCTGCACCAGGCTGGGAAGACTGAATCTGCAATAGCCAACCAGCTTGGAGTGAAGAAATCAACAGTGGGAGCAATAATTAGAAAATGGAAGACATACAAGACCACTGATAATCTCCCTCGATCTGGGGCTCCACGCAAAATCCCACCCCGTGGGGTCAGAATGATCACAAGAACAGAACAGTGAGCAAAAATCCCAGAACCATGCGGGGGGACCTAGTGAATGAACAAGGCCTACCATAAGTAACACACTACGCCACCATGGACTCAGATCCTGCAGTGCCAGACGTGTCCCACTGCTTAAGCCAGTACATGTCCGGGCCCATCTGAAGTTTGCTAGAGAGCATTTGGATGATCCAGAGGAGTTTTGGGAGAATGTCCTATGGTCTGATGAAACCAAACTGGAACTGTTTGGTAGAAACACAACTTGTAATGTTTGGAGGAAAAAGAATACTGAGTTGCATCCATCAAACACCATACCTACTGTAAAGCATGGTGGTGGAAACATCATGCTTTGGGGCTGTTTCTCTGCAAAGGGGCCAGGACGACTGATCCGGGTACATGAAAGAATGAATGGGGCCATGTATCGTGAGATTTTGAGTGCAAACCTCCTTCCATCAGCAAGGGCATTGAAGATGAAACGTGGCTGGGTCTTTCAACATGACAATGATCCAAAGCACACCGCCAGGGCAATGAAGGAGTGGCTTCGTAAGAAGCATTTCAAGATCCTGGAGTGGCCTAGCCAGTCTCCAGATCTCAACCCTATAGAAAACCTTTGGAGGGAGTTGAAAGTCCGTATTGCCAAGCGAAAAGCCAAAAACATCACTGCTCTAGAGGAGATCTGCATGGAGGAATGGGCCAACATACCAACAACAGTGTGTGGCAACCTTGTGAAGACTTACAGAAAACGTTTGACCTCTGTCATTGCCA
The DNA here is from genome assembly GCF_032444005.1 of Ranitomeya imitator. Taxonomy (NCBI): domain Eukaryota; kingdom Metazoa; phylum Chordata; class Amphibia; order Anura; family Dendrobatidae; genus Ranitomeya; species Ranitomeya imitator. The sequence continues at coordinate 81,594,628 of NC_091284.1, read as the reverse complement.
ACAAAGGATATATTACAAAGTATTGAGATGAAATTTTGTTTCTGACCAAATACTTATTTTCCACCATAATATGCAAATAAAATGTTAAAAAAACAGACAATGTGATTTTCTGGATTTTTTTTCTCAGTTTGTCTCCCATAGTTGAGGTCTACCTATGATGTAAATTACAGACGCCTCATCTTTTTTAGGGTACCGTCACACAGTGGCATTTTGATCTCTACGACGGCACGATTTGTGACGTTCCAGCGATATATCCGTGACGTTCCAGCGATCTCGCTGTGTCTGACACGCTCCTGCGATCAGGGACCCCGCTGAGAATCGTACGTCGTAGCAGAACTTTCTTTCGTTGTCTAGTGTCCCGCTGTGGCGGTATGATCGCATGGTGTAACAAAGGTGTGCACGATATTGTATACGATGTGCGCATAGTAACCAACGGCTTCTACATCGCACATACGTCATGAAATTATCGCTCCAGCGTCGTACATTGCAAAGTGTGACAGCAGTCTACGACGCTGGAGCGATATTGTTACGATGCTGGAGCGTCACGAATCGTGCCGTCGTAGCGATCAAAATGCCACTGTGTGACGGTACCCTAAGTGGTGGAACTTGCACTATTGCTGACTGACTAAATACTTTATTGCCCCACTGTATTCACCATCCATTTAAGTCAATGGGTGAAAAATGCTGAAAAAAAAACGCTAAAAGAAGTGACATGCTCTATGTAAAAAAAAAAAAAAAAACACTGCAAAGCACAAAATCCTGATCACAAAAAAAAACAATGTGTGTGCATGAGATTTCTGAAATCTCATAGGCTTTGCTGGTACTGTAAAAAGCAGCTGAAAATTAGCATAAAAAACACAGCAAAAACACCCTGTGTGAACATACCCTAAGGCCGCTATTTGGCCGAAAATTGCCATAACATCAGGACCACACAATTATGATCTCAGGGTGCCGATGGGGATACAGAGGAAGCCCTCACACTCGGTTAACCATTTATATGAAGTAGTCACTATTGACGGCAGCATCTAAGGGGTTACTCAGATATGGACGGTGCAATCGCTGATTCTGTCTAATACAGCAAGTTGTCAGCTATAGTGTACAGCCGACAGCTGCTGGATTGTCACCTGTATGAGGAGGCCATTCTCATATGTCTCAGGTCAATAAAAACACGTATTGGTGGTCATTAAGGGGTTAAAGGATTGGAGATCATTTTAGCTGAACAGCCTATCACTGTCTGCACTTCTTTATAAATGTTTTACCCTCTCCGATCATATTTTTATGTTCTTATGAACAATGTCTCGAATGACCCATATTTCTCAGGCTTTCAAGGAGAAATGCATGTACAACAAGTCCTGGCTTCACCCTTAGGCTGGGTTCACATTGCGTTAGTGGGTGTCCGCTGATGGAATGCGTTACATGGAGCAATTAACGCTATGTAACGGATCCGTTAGCGCACCCACTGACCGCAATGTAACTAACGCATTGCTAACGTATGTCATTTTTGGCATGCGTTAGCGATGTCCGGTTATTTTCTGACGGACCTCGAACGCTGCTTGCAGCGTTCTTGGGTCCGTTTCTCGCTAGCGCAGATCGGGCATCTGCGCTAGCGGGATCGCTAAACGCGATCCCTTTTTAGACATTGCGTTAGTGCATTCCGTTAGCGTATGCGCTAAACGGATTGCACTAACGCAATGTGAACCTAGCCTAAGATCAGGGCCTCCTGATTCACACCGGTTTCTTCACACAATGACTGACCTCACTAATTGAACTCCGTACTGCACAAAAATGTTTTTGATAGAACACACACATGAATCGCAAACATGTAAATTAGGACAGGACATCTCCTTCTTTAAAAAAAAATAAAAGACGTTCTGCAGCAGCTGTACCCTAGTAATAGCAGAGAGGGCACGATAATACAGGGTGCATTGCAGCTGTAAATTCATTGCCGAGTGTTACGTGTTGTCGGAATCTGCGGTGTGAAGCAGCTAATCTGCACAGATTAGTATCTAAGCAAATAATCTCATACTACTGATCAGCGAAGTATGTTAATCGGCATCACAGTGAGAAATTCCTGGTATCGTGTATTTCACAACAAAATTGAGAAATTTCTTGAGAAACACATCTACAATATAGTGCCAAAACTTTCAGGATGAAATGACAGCAGATGCAGCCGAGCGCAGATTGTGCCGTTCCTGTGCGGTGAATGCAATGATTGTGGAGAATGCGCGGATTACCTGGAGGGAAAGCTACACTTGTGTCTGGAGGGAATCTGTCACCAGGCTTACACTGATCTGACGGTGAGGACGGACACGGATTACAGCACTGTCACGCTATCGTTTTCTTGAAATCAAAATTGAAAAAATGAAAAAGTTGCAGGACGAGCTCAGGTTCTTATATTCATGACCGCGCTCACCGGATAGCTTGTAAAAGTGTTTAAAAGAAAAAACAACGCAATTTTCACACTTGCCAATTACGTATCTACTTCCCATTCTCCACATGGATATCAGCAGCAATATACCAACTCGTACCCTAGTTATTTGTATAAAAACATTACCTGGGAATGCTCTGACCTGGGCATTGGTCATTGTGGCGGGCATGCTCGAATAATAGGTTTGAGTCCCCGAGGCTGTTTGACAGCATGCATGGATGGTCTAACAGACAGGGACTGCCCTGTGCCCGCCATAATGGTTCTCCGATGAAGACCCGTCTGTGGCTGGTGTTTATAGAAGACCGCTAGTTTTATTGCATTATGCAATACTGTGGTACTGCAGTATACAGCAGAGGCAATCAAATAATTGCAGGTTCAATATAAAGTAAAGAAAAAAATACTCAAAAATATAAATTAAAACCACCACCTTCTTGTTATAGCTGAATTAAAGTCCAATCTATCAAAATATTTAATTATGGTAATTAACCCATGTGATAAACACTGTAGTAAGAAAAAACAAAAAACATCAGTTGTCGAATTTCTGTAAAAAAAAAAAAAAAGTGGTCAAATTTACCTAAATATTTTAATATTTTTTACTAAGTAAATGAGTACTGTAAAATCAACACCCAACAATAATTGCAGACTTGCAGATATTTTTTTTCCATTGTCACTGTATTGGATTTTTTATCTCCAGTTTTCCAGTACATTAAATGGTAAAATGAATAATGCCGGTGAAAACTACATCTCGTACTGCAAAAATCAAGCCCTTATCGGACTTTGTAGAAGGAAAAATACAACAGTTATGGCTTTTGGAAAAAGAAGAGGAAAAAAAAATTAAATCGCAAAAAAATGGGAAGGTGTTGGGAAGCGGCGCACCGCTGCTGCTATCAGCGTTTCTGTCACTACTTTATTCTGTCAGGTAGGACAATATAATCTAAATAATATATATACAAATATCTGAAGGGCTGTCACAGTGCAGAGAGATCAACATTATTCTTATTTGCACATGGAAACACGAGAAGCAATGGCATGAAACTGAAAAGGAGAAGATAGGGATTAGAGATTAGAAAAAACTTTTTGATCAATGAGTGGAATAGGCTGCCACGAGAGGTGGTGAGTTCTCCTTCAATGGAAGTCTTGAAATAGAGGCTGGACAGATCTATCTGCGATGGTTTAGTGAATCCTGCGTTGAGCAGGGGGTCGGACACGATGATCCTGGAGGTCTCTTCCAACTCTTAACATTCCAGGATTCTGAGTCTAAACCTGGTGACCGTTTCCCTGGAGACTGCAGATGTAGCAGTTGTCTTACACATTTATGAAAATCATTAAATACGCTCTCTGTTCGGGCTAGTACACACGACCGATCTTCTCAGACGAGTGTTATCCATCGCCATCATGGACAGCACCAGGATCTATGATATTCTGTGCACATGTCTGATTTCACATGTCTCAAGAATCATAGACATGTCCAATTCTGATAAGAGTGCAGGATCAAAAATGGGTAATTAAGTCGTTAGCGCCGTGAAAAAAAACTTGACCGCACTCGGATGATAATAGATTTTCACAAACAGTCAGAATGGAGAATGGCTTTTCTTTTTTTGTTCTTTCTTTCTGAGGAAAACTGATGTCACTGTGATTAAAGTCTGATCAGAGTAAGTGGCCCGGTTTTCTCAGATGTTGATAAGACGGTTGTGTGGCCCTACCCTTAGGGTGCTGACGGCCATCTCTCCTGACTGCTCCATAACATACACACTTAGTGGCCAAGAGAACATGTGCTTTCAATGTAAGCCTGTGGCGTCCTCATTAGGGTTGAGCGACTTACTTTTTTAGGGTCGAGTCGGGTTTCGCGAAACCCGACTATCTTAAAAAGTCGAGTCGAGTGAAATCTGCCGATTATGGCGAAAAGTCGGGGATCGACCGAAACACGAAACCCAATGCAAAGTCAATGGAAATCTATCTTTTTCTCTCTCTCTCTACAGAAAAGCTGGTGTTACACATTGCAAATCGCTACAGTGCACAAGCGACAAGATGGCGATAGGCGTCCACGCCCCTAAGACCTATGTCATCACTCTGCCCACGCTCCTTCATTAGCTGAAAAAATGGCGCCAAACGCGTCATACGAAACGCGACTTTGGCGCGAAGCTCGCCGACCGCATGGCCGATCCCACAGTAGGATCGGGTCGGGTTTCATGAAACCCGACTTTGCCAAAAGTCGGCGACTTTTGAATTTGTCCGATCCGTTTCGCTCAAGCCTAGTCCTCATATCTCCACTGGCTTACACCTCTGGCAGAGGATTGTCTCCTTTGGGAAATAACTGGGTGTTATAATTTAACATATATATCCGATTATTCTGTCAACTGTAGGGGGACAGCGGTGAGACCCCTGTTAACAATAGATGACTGTGAGTTTGGCCCGATGTGTATGGAGGCTTTTAGTAAATGAGAAATCACATAACATATTGCTTCTGGTAAAATCTCACACAGCCGACCTCCCGTAGTAATTACAGTCACAGAAAGCCAACCATTTCACGTGTGAACATAACCACACGTGGGCTCCTGATCGCACGTGGATGTGAGGTCCATCTCTGAGCCGACCTTCTCCTAGGAATCCCAGTCAGGACAAACATGCCAATATAACAGGTGGTGGGAAGATTGGCCCACTGGGCTCTAAACTTACAGCTCCATAAATAACAATATCAGAAAAAGCCAACTTAATAAAGAAACAAGGGCAAATAAGGTAAGTCACATTATTATGTTCCAATGTGTTTTAGACGGTAGTGGAAAAACCAATAATACTGAGAAATGAAAACTTACCTCCTTTCCGGGTTCCATACGGGAGATCTACTTTGTTGCTGCCATAAATTGCGGACTGTTTCCTGTAGTTTTCGCATAGAAAAGGCTCAACCTCAGACATGCTGTGAACGAAAGAATATGTTAGTAAAGGTGGACAGCTCTGCAGGCACCAAGAACACATGTACAGCACCGTGTTCCCTCGCTCTTGATAAATATAGCTCCATTTCCTTGCTAATAACATGATACTTCCAGCTGTTTGCAGAAGACACCAGGTCTGTATTCCAGCTCTCAGCACACCAGACAATCACAGTATTGTCAAGAGATCCTTCCACAACCAGGGATTGTTCATACCAGAGTCCCCTTAAAAGGGGTTGTCTCCTTTCAGAAAATCTTTGACCCCAGTCGCAGTTATAAATTATATGTAAATATCATTTACTCAATGTCCCCGGATCCAGCGCCGAGTCTCTAGTTTCAGGAAACAACATATGTACAAAGAACTACCAAATGGAGTCGTTTTGACTCCTGACTTGTTTTCGTTTATTTTTAGAGTTTCTTGCTCCTGCTATTGTTGTAACTTTCATTTATAGAATGTATATAGAATGTATAGAATGCAAAATAGCAAGAATATCATCAGACTTCAGCGCAGTTCTTCTAGCCATATGAGCAATTAGCAAAACTGCAGGCCATATTCTACAGAAATTATGTAGTCCACTCGAGAGTTCACTGACGGATGTCATGTGTATGTCAAGCATATTTCCAAAAATGCTAAGTATTCTAAGTCAAAGCCAACATTTATTCTTAGCATACAAGTACGGTAAATGAAAACTAAAAGAAATAATAACACTCAGTGACAAAGACTTGCATAACATAGTAGGGAGTCAAAATGACTCCCTTTGGTAATTAAAGGTAAATTTTAAAAGTACTTTTTTTTTCCCCAAAATTATTTATTGTCACAAATCTTTTTTCGCATCCCAAATGAGTAAAAGTCACCGAGTCTCAAGACGGAATTCGGAAAAATGTAGTTCTAGGCTTAAACAGTCTGACCTCAGATGGTATTTGCTGGGACGCCTACTTATCTTAAGTGGTGCACTTTTAGCCATTACGGGTGAAATAATTGCATCTCATAAAGTGCATTAAGAAAGTAAAGAAAACAGAATAAAAGTCAAACAATAAATTACCGTATATGTATCCCAAATAATGCTATAAAAACCCAACCTGTTCCCCAAAAATAAGCCTTCATTGAGGTTACACAAAGGAGACTAAAGTCTATAGCGGTAAGGCCAAAGTTTTTTTTATATAAAATGTTTTTATTCAGGAAAAAACTACTGGAATATCAACTGCATCAATGGTTAACTTAAGAGACCCTGCAAAGCCAGTCACAATAGTTTAGGGGTCATCAGTCTGTCCACTAGGCCAGGTGACACAGTCCTGTGTAGAGAGGAGAGACGAGGACGTAAGAAGAGAAGCTCCAAGCCTGCACCTTCTCCTCCTCCTGACCCGCGGACTGCCTAGCAGGGCTGTGGAGTCGGTAAGCCAAACCTCCGACTCCACAATTTCCATGACACCCACTCCACCAAAATGGGCTCCGACTCCACAGCCCTTGACAAGGCTGTGGAGTCTTTAAGCTAAACCTCCGACTCCTGACTCCTTAATTTCCATGACACTGACTCAGACTTCACCAAAATGGGTTCCGACTCAGTCTCCACATTTCTGCTGCTCAATCCCATGCACTTGCTGATCACGTAGCCCAACAATCTCATCACGGCTGCCATCCCCATGCTCGCGTATCGTGCCTGCTCTGGTGTGCCTCCAGCCAGTCATCTGTTAGTTGGTTATGTGTCATGTTCGGCTATCCCGCCTCAGAGCCATCTACTCAGTATGATCAATCAAATTAATATACACAACATGAATATATAACGCCATAAATCACCATTCCAATGTATACACATAGCTACAACTATTACCATAGCAATACCTATCAGAAAACAGTAAATGATTGTGAATTTCCTACGAGCAGAAGATTACAGTATAAGTGTCTAATGGACCAATCCCTTTTTTACTTGTATTTTAAAGTCCAAGAATTCCACTTTTTTTCCTCAGTTTGTCCACTATTAAAATGAGACAAACTCAGAAAATATGAGATTTACAAAAATTTTTGGTGATAATGCTCTGGAAAGCTTGAACGTTAAAATCCATGTAAAAAGAAGAGCAGTTAATAACGGAAGTGTAAAAAAAAAAAACAACTTCTACAAACACTATGCTCCTTAATAGTGCTCATCCACGACACACGAAATCCGGGTTACCTTTTAGCCAATTCTTCCGATTAAGGAAAATAAATAATGCATAACACTGCGGGGCTGGGATTCACAAGCTGGGTGGCCGCACAGGCGCAGCCTGCGAGACTGCATATGAGGTCAGACTGGCAGCGCTCACTGCGCCTGCCCCAGGCAGAACAAAACAGCGCAGGCGCCGGATTTGATTGGAAAACAGCGCTGAGGGGGCGGCGCCCGGCGCAGAAGAAGCCTTGAGTGACGGCAGTGTGGCGTGTGCAGCAGGGGGGTTAAGACCTGCCTCCGGGACTAAAGACAAGTATTTTTGCAAAATTATAAAACGCTTTATTTCTGCTTTGACTGCACCAATAACTAAAAGAGCCACCTTGTCAGAATGCAGCATTACTGCTGCACAAGGTGGCTCTTTTAGTTTCTAACGGCTGGAGGGGGTGACAGAGGCCCTTTAAGAAATCATTTACTGTAAAAACATCATAATGACAAAATATTTCGCAACACAGTGTTACCACACAAAACCGGTAGAAAACTGTAACGGCCCGCACAGCTTACAAGAACAATCACACGAGGGAACAGGATACTTAGAAAAGCAGAGCCAAATAGGACACCTCACTGTGGGAAATGTCAGATAGGAAGGAGACCTGACAGAGCCCAGGTTACAACACACTACATTGTGAGGACATCACAAAAGGTGCACATACGAGTTGAGCAATAACTGGAGCCCGAACGCGCTTTATTGTCAGGCAATGAATAAATAAGGCTTGGCAACAAACCATCCTGCGTTTCATAGCACTGGGCTATAATAGAAGCTATTGTTATGGTTTCAAAACTAGAGTTTAAAGCTACTTTGTAACTTGCATCAGAATTTTCTTTTGTCAGGTTGATCAAAAATGGGAGAGTTTTTCCTGACTTGAGGGCTATGTTTCCACCGTCAGGAATCCCTGCGCTTTGGACGCAGCGAATACCCCGCTCCGCCCAAAGCGCCGCCCCCTGTTGTACGCGCAGTGATTCCGGATGTGTTCATTGAACACATGCGGAACCATCGCATCGTACTCAAGACTGTGTTATTGATCTTGTGGAGACGGAGCGTCTCCACAAGATAAATAGACATGCTGCGGTCTGGAAAGACGCACCACATGTCCGGATACGCAGGGCAACAGGATGCGGCCGTGCATGCGTAGTGGAGATGGGATTTCATAAAATCCCCTCCACTATGCTGTAACATCTGGACGCTGCGTACATCTGGACGCTGCGTACATCAAGCAGCAAATACTGAATGAATCCGGACAGGTGGAAACAAGTTACAACATACTTGCACCCCATAACAGAAGTCCTCACAATCATTAGAATAGCGTTCTGAAGAACAGGGGCTGTCCTAACCAAACTACAACGATGTTCCATGCTGACCCAACCTGAACAATTGCCTATTTCCAAAATGATAGTGTACCACACTGGCACAGCGCAGATTAACATAAGCACTAGAGATTTGGGATGCATTTTCTTCTTTACATTTTCGGCCTTAGGCCACGTTCACACATTCAGTATTTGGTCAGGATTTTACATCAGTATTTGTAAGCCAAAATAAGGGACAATCATAGAAGTATAATGGAAACACGTCACCACTTCTGTATTTATCACCCACTCCAGGTTTTTGGTAACAAATACTGATGTAAGATACTGACCAAATACTGAACGAGGCCTAACCCCATTCATGCCATTGCCACTATTGACCATGGCATCTATGTATGCACATTGCTTCTCCTAGTCCTGTGGCAATTCATCAGTCCAGCTTATGAAGCATCAAGCATTACTAATCAAAGGAAACAATACGTTTCCGATCCAGTGGTTTCATTGAAATATGTAGCATATGTATATAAAAAATAATTTTCTGCACGACAGTCCTAGATACTGAGAATCATACAATAGATACCTATGCCACGATGAATGCACTTGGGCATGAAAATCATCAAGATCTGGTGCTGTCAGCTGCCCCTGTAACTGCTGACCAAGGACGTCTCCGATGTGCTGGATGGGAGACGCTGCAGGCCATGTTAGCACATTTAGGCCATGTTAGCACATTTAGGCCACACAGGCTGCTCACAGCAGCATGAACAATATTTGGCCTGATGTTTTACTGTATAAAAACAGCCCCATGGGACACTTATGTTCCCTGGTGAATGCCTCTTCATGACGTTGCTCACCTGTTCTTCAGGACAACATCCGGCTATCATTGCACCCAAGGCAAAAGCAGGACACATCGCTGACGAGGTTAGACCCACATTCCGGCTTACATTGCGATCTGGCTCTGCACCATGATAGTCTTTCAGAGAGGTGGTGTGAGATCAATGGTACAACCATAACTGGATGTCTGACTCATAAATCAGTGTTGTGCAAATGCCTTTGATGGTGTGTGTAGACATTGTCGCCTTAGGCTTAGTAGGTGACGTCTAATTTCACTTGCAATGCAGCATGGATTACTACGCTCTATCAAGGCGCAGCCTTCAAGAGGATATATCACACTGGTCGGTCCTACTCCCAGGATTATGATGTGAGGGTCCAGAATGTAAACCAACTGGAGCCTTCTAGTCTTTATTCCAGATACACCAACAGCTCGGTGCTACATTACTTTGATTGTGAAAGAAATATTACAATCATTTTTCCAAAGTGTCTCAGAAGCCATTTTTGTCCTTCTCCCTGGATCATAGTGTGAGGTGGCATAATGTAAACCAGCTGAACCCCTCTAGTCTTTATTCCAGGTACACTAACAGTTAGGTGTTACATTGCTTTGATCGTGAAATACCGGATTACTTACCGGTAATGCTCTTTTATAGAGCCCACGACAGCACCCACTAGAGAGAGGGGATCCGCCCCTAGGAACAGGAAACCTACAGAGAGATAAAAGGGGCGGCCCCCCCTCGCTCCTCAGTTGTTTTACAGAGAATAGGAGGAACCGCCGCCAGGTTTTAGTCAACAGGTTCAGGTATATACATATATATACATATTTACAACCTCATGCTACATCTTTCTAATATTTACACCTCACCAAAAAAGCACCATGTGCAACTATATACAGAAAAGGGAGGGATGTGAACGGGTGCTGTCGTGGGCTCTATAAAAGAGCATTACCGGTAAGTAATCCGGTATTTTCTATTCGCCACGACAGCACCCACTAGAGAGAATTACAGAGACTATAGACTGGGTGGGTTTACTGAGTCAAGGACCGATACACCGAAGGTCAGGTCAGAAGCAGAGGATAGATCTAATCTATAATGCTTATAGAAGGTGTTAGGTGAAGACCAAGTTGCAGCCTTACATATAAGGTCTATTGGTACATTTGCCCTTTCTGCCCAGGAAGTCGACAAGGCTCTTGTAGAGTGCGCTCCTACATGCATTGGAGGATCTTTTCCTCCCACTTTATACGCCAAGATTATGGCTTCTCTGATCCAGCGAGATAATGTGTTCTTTGTCACTCTGGCACCCTTGGTTTTACCCTGGAAAGACACAAAGAGAGCCCTACTCTTCCTCCAGTCCCTAGTTCTCTCTAAATAGGCTAAGACAGTCCTTTTTACATCTAGGGTGTGAAGTCTATCTTCTTCTGGAGTTGAGTGGTTCTCATAAAAGGTAGGTAGGAAGATCTCTTGGGATCTATGAAAGGTAGAGGCCACCTTAGGGAGATAACACGGATCTGTTTTTAAAAGTATCCTATCTGATGTTACCACCAAAAAGGGAGGATCTATAGATAATGCATGAAGATCACTAACTCTTCTAGCAGAAACTAATGCCACTAATAATACCGTTTTTAAAGAAATATTCTTTAGTGAGGCTGCATGGAGAGGCTCAAAAGGTGGTTGTGTCAATGCATTTAGGACTATCGATAGATCCCACTGAGGAACCCGAGGTATGCTAATTGGTTTTGATCTCTCACAGGCAGATATAAACCGAGATATCCATCTATTACCTGCAACATCATAATTAAACAGAGCTCCTAAGGCTGACACCTGAACCTTCAGAGTGCTTACGGAAAGACCTAATTCCAGACCTTTTTGTAGAAATTCCAATATTGGAAATATAGGAATTTCAGCTGAAAGTTGTGTAGTATGAAATTGAAGAAATTTTCTCCAAATTCTAACATAAATCCTGGTAGTTGAAGGTTTTCTGCTTTTCATCAGAGTATCTATTAACCCACTAGAAAACCCCCTGAGATTTAGTAACCGCCTTTCAAACTCCATGCAGTTAAATTCATGCCCTTTGCCTGAGGATGAAGGAACGGACCCTGAGAGAGCAAGTCCTTGGACTGAGGCAGAATCCACGGGTCCGACACTGACATCGCCCTCAGCCATGAGAACCATGGCCTTTTGGGCCAGAACGGGGCTATTAATAGAATTTTTGCTCTTTCTTCCCTTATTTTTCTTATTACCAAAGGCAGTAGATTCCATGGAGGAAAAGCATATGACAGGTCGAAAGTCCATGGTACTTGGAGGGCATCGAGTATGTCCGGCTCGTCCTCCCTGTTTAGAGAGGCAAACACCCTGACCTGTCGGTTGGCTCTTGTGGCAAACAAGTCTATTTGAGGAACACCCCATCGAGCTGTTATCATCTTGAAAATTTTTCTGTTTAGCATCCATTCTCCTTGATGAAGGGTGTGACGGCTCAGAAAATCTGCACGAAAATTGTCTGTGCCCCTGATGTGCACTGCTGACAGTGATAGCAGATGACCTTCTGCTAATTCCATGATGTCTGATGCCAGCCCCCTGAGTCTGTCCGACCGCGTACCTCCTTGATGGTTCAAGTAAGCTACCGCCGTGGTGTTGTCGGAGAACACTCTTGTGTGAGAGCCGCTGAGCTGAGGAAGAAAGTGAAGTAGGGAATAATATATCGCCCTCAACTCTTTGACATTCGAAGAACTATCCAGTTCCGAACTAGACCAAAGATCCTGAACCCACTGATCCTGAAAATGTGCCCCCCAGCCTTTAGGCCCAGCATCTGTGGTCACTATACTAGAGGGGGAAATTACCCAAAGAACCCCTTTTGAAAGGTTTTTCTGATTTAACCACCACTTAAGAGAGTGTAATACTTCCGTTGTTAGATAAACTGTCCTATCCAGACAGCCTCTATTCTTGATGTCTTCCTCCAATATAAATTTTTGTAGAAGCCTAGTATGAGCCTGTGCCCACTGGACCGCAGGAATACACGATGTCAGAGAACCTAGTAATGACATGCTCTGTCTGAGTGACATACTACGATTTTTTATTGCTAAGGATACCTTATCAACTATGGAGATTTTCTTATGCTCGGGCAGCTTACAAATCTGGTCAGCTGAATCTAGAAGGAGTCCAAGGAATTTGTGACACTTTACAGGCTGAAGTCTAGATTTTTCCCAATTAACCAGCCAACCCAGGGATTGCAAGGAAAACACTACTTCCCGTAACCTCTGCTCACACTGTAGGGGGTCTTTACCTACAATCAATAGGTCATCTAGATATGGAATGACTAAAGTATCCTTTACTCTTAAGAAAGACATTACTTCCAATAGCAATTTTGTAAAAACCCTTGGGGCCATAGATAATCCGAAGGGCATCGCCTTATATTGTAGATGACGAATTTGTCCCTCTATACAAACTGCTACCCGAAGAAACTGCTGGTATAAATGATGTATAGGAATATGATAGTAAGCATCCTTAAGATCCAATACTACCATGTAGCAGTTTGGAAATAGATTTTTTATAGCTGAACGAATGGATTCCATCTTGAATGTTTTAGGTCTTATAAAGGAATTCAGCTTTCTTAAATTAATTATGGTTCTGAAAGAGCCATCCGGCTTACTAATCAGAAACAAGGGAGAATAAAATCCTCTCCCCATCTGGGAAGATGGGACATCCACTAGGACTTGTTTGCGTAGGAGGGTTTTAACCTCTGTTTCAAGTGCCTCTTGCTGAGGCCTGGATCTTAAGGTGGTAAGGAGGAAGGAATCCGGAGGAGTTCTAATAAAGTCTAATGTGAGCCCTGAAGATATTAATTTAATAGCCCATGGATTAATTGTTATCTCTTCCCATTGTTGCCTAAACTGTTTTAGCCTTCCACCCACTGGAGAAATATCACTGATGGAATTTGTCGGCTGGCTTGAATGGACGTTTATTAAACAAGTTTCCTTTTTGTTTAAAATCCTTATTGTTCCATCTGTCTCTGAAGCCTCCCCTCTTTCCGAATGGTGGCTTCCTGAACGCCCTTCTGTAAGACGGAATAAAGGGATTAGGAAATCCTTTTTTCCTTTCACCTGCCTTAGTGAGTATATCATCAAGGACTGTTCCA